>NC_141000.1:36535743-36818243 GCF_052327205.1 Somniosus microcephalus | reverse complement strand
CTTTCTCTCACCCTCACTCTCTCTCACTCTGCACCAACTCTCACTCTCTCTCTCTCACTCTCACTCTCTTTAACTCTGCCCTGAATCTCACTCTCTCTCACTCTCACTCTCCACCAACTCTCACTCTCACTCTTTCTCACTCTCTCTCTCTCCACCAACTCTCACTCTCTATCACTCTGCACCGACACTCACTCTCATTCTCTCTCACTCTCACTCCCTCTCACTCTCACACTCTCTCACTCTCACTCTCTCTCACTCTCACACTCACTCTCTCTCACTCTCACTCACTCTCACTCTCTCTCACTCTGCACCGACTCTCACTCTGCGCCAACTCTCACTCTGCACCCACTCTCACTCTCACTCTCTCTCACTCTCACTCTCTCTCCCTCTCACTCTCAATCTCGCTCTCTCTCACTCTCACTCTCACTCTCTCTCACTCTCACTCTCTCTCACTCTCGCTCTCTCTCTCACTCTCATTCTCTCTCACACTCACTCTCTCTCACTGTGCATGGATTCTCACTCTGCACCGTCTCTCTCTCTGCACCAACTCTCACTCTCACTCTCTCTCACTCTCACTCTGCACCAGCTCTCACTCTCATTCTCTCTCTCTCGCTCTCTCTTTCACTCTCTCTCATTCTCACTCTCACTCTCTCTCACTCTGCACCGACTCTCACTCTCACTTTTTCTCACTCTCTCTCACTCTCACTCACTCACTCTCACTCTGCACTGTCTCTCACTCTGCACCGACTCTCACTCACTCTCACTCTCACTCTCTCTCACTCTGCACCAACTCTCACTCTCGCTCTCTCTCTCTCTCTCTCTCTCTCTCACTCTCACTCTCACCCTCACTCTCACTCACTCTCATTCTCTCTAACGCTCACTCTCTCTCAGTCTCTCTCACTGTGCATGGATGCTCACTCCGCACAGTCGCTCACTCTGAACCAACTCTCACTCTCACTCTCTCTCACTCTGAACCAACTCTCTCTCTCACTCTCTCTCACTCTGCACCGACTCTCTCTCTCACTCTCTCTCACTCTCTCTCACTCTGCACCGACTCTCTCTCTCTCTCACTCTCTCTCTCTCACTCTCACTCTCACTCTCCCTCACTCTGCACCAACTCTCACTCTGCACTGACTCTCTCTCTCTCTCTCACTCTCACTTTACACCATCTCTCATTCTCTCTCACTCTCACTCTCTTTCACTCTGCACCGACTGTCACTCTCTCTCACTCTCACTCTCTCTCTGGACCGACTCTCACTCTCTCTCACTCTCTCTCTGGACCGACTCTCACTCTCTCTCACTCTCTCTCACTCTCCACCGACTCTCACTCTCTCTCACGCTCTCTCACTCTCCACCGACTCTCACTCTGCACTGACCATCACTCTCCACCGACTCTCACTCTGCACTGACCATCACTCTGCACCGACTCTCACTCTGCACCGTCTCTCACTCACTCTCACTCTGCACCAACTCTCTGCACTGACTGTCACTCTCTCTCACACTGCACCGTCTCTCACTCTGCACCGACTCTTACTCTAACTCTGCACCCACTCTCACTCTGCATCGACTGTCACTCTTCACTGACTCTCACTCTTCACTGGCAGTCTCTCTGCACTGGGGTATCGACCCCTATGTTTCTATTTCAATGAACCCCATTACTATGATCTCACACACTGTCACTTTCAATATGGATGAATTGCTTATATATTTGTGGAACAGAAGCCCTAAGATTCTGTAGTTCCAAACGGGAGCAGTAATGTAACAGCCTATTTAAATTGTTTAAATTATTTGTATCAGCAAACGGTATTATACATTCCTCACAAGTTCAGAGTTGGAAAGTTCTCTATTAATAGTGCTGCTGAGGTCACAGAGGGGCAAGCAAATGAGCAATTTCCTTTTCCTTTCATCAACAGTTAGTAATGTGTTCACCAATTCCATTGGTCATTCCGTTTGCTTAAGGCCTCCAAGTTCTCTGTTCTTTCAAGCTCTAAAATACATTTTTCCTGCAGTTTTTGTTTCCATGGCTGGATTACTGAGGTATCAATCCTGATATAATATTTCCTTGGAGAACATCTCAATCCGTGTATTCCCGTAAAGTCTTCCATACCTGTGTCACTGGGCCTTTACTGCAAGCACAGTCCCCACCATTTATAGCGGACGCGTTGCTATCAACCCTCCAGTCCCACTACCTTCAGAGAGATCTGTGCTCCTCCAATTCTGGCCTCCTGTGCATCCCCCACTTCCTTCACCCCACCATTGGGGGCCGTGCCTTCAACTGCCTAGGTCCTAAGCTCTGGAATTCCCTCTCTACACCTTTCGGCCTTTCTATCTGTCTTTCCTCCTTGAAAACCTACCTCTTTGACCAAGCTTTATTACATTAAAGGCGCAAATGCAAATTGTTGTTGTTGTTGTAGATTAACGGCTTCTGTGCAACATGGCAGGTTAAAAATTTTGAGTAATAAGATAAGTCAGGTTGAAAGTTTTACCTAAAGACAGTAGTGGGTTTGGTTATCAGGGAAGCCTACGGAGGCAGGCAGTATAGGTGGGACCAAGGGGTAATTTCTGGAGTGTGAAGGGATGAAGAGATATGGGGTGAAGGCATCTTTTTCTATTCTTATATCAAAACAAATCAAATCCAATGCATCAGTTCAGTTCTGATCCGATCCGATCTAACCCAATTGAATTGACTAGTCCAGTCCAAAACCAATCCAATCCCATCCAATCCAATCCAAAACAAAAGCAAAAGACTGTGGATGCTGTGATCAACCACCCCCTAGACCGAAGGGTGTGTTAATGCGGGAACAGGAGAACACAAGCACAGTCACAAGTTTGGTCTATGAAAACAGCAATTAGCTGTGTTTTATTTTAGCAAACGGGGAAAAAAAGGTTCACGTCTGGCCAAATCCAACAACCACATGACGCTCACATAGAATAAGTCCATTTTCTTGCCTTGGCTTTACCCTCAGGTACCGGCCTTGTCTTGACTTTACCCTCAGGTACCGGCCTGGTCTTGGCTTTACCCTCAGGTACCGGCCTTGTCTTGGCTTTACCCTCAGGTACCGGCCTTGTCTTGGCTTTACCCTCAGGTACCGGCCTGGTCTTGGCTTTACCCTCAGGTACCGGCCTGGTCTTGGCTTTACCCTCAGGTACTGGCCTTGTCTTGGCTTTACCCTCAGGTACCGGCCTGGTCTTGGCTTTACCCTCAGGTACCGGCCTGGTCTTGGCTTTACCCTCAGGTACCGGCCTTGTCTTGGCTTTACCCTCAGGTACCGGCCTGGTCTTGGCTTTACCCTCAGGTACTGGCCTGGTCTTGGCTTTACCCTCAGGTACTGGCCTTGTCTTGGCTTTACCCTCAGGTACCGGCCTCATGGTGAGGCCCTGGCTTTCTCCTCAGACACTAGCTTCAAGGAGATCTGGTGCTGTTCCGGCCCCCGCAGGGACTGACCCTGCTTTGGTCCCCTCAGGGACTGGCCCGATCCTCTCTCTGGACCACTTTCTCTGGCCCTGAAGGGATGCACTAGTTGGCCTTTTAAACTAGTGAGTTAATGGGCAGATTTGCCTCAGGTGTGTTGGAGGTAGGTGTGGCCTTCCTGAATTGGAGTGAGAGGGGGACTTTGTCTCCATCTGGTGGCCACATACCATCCATCCACCAGTAAACTGCCCCCATAGCTCACAATGCTTATGCACTGTTTAATCTCTAACTTCTTCCAGTTCTGATGAAAGATCATCGACTTGAAACGTTAACTTTGTTTCTCTCTCCACAGATCCAACCTGCTGAGTGTTTCCAGAATTTCTGTTTTTATTCTATTCCAATCCAGTCCAATCCAGCAGTCCAGTCGAGTCCAAATGCAATCAAATCCAATCTAATACATCCCAATCCAATAGTCCACTCTTGTACAATCCAATCAAATCCAATTCAAACAAATCCACCAATCCAGTCCAATCCACATCAAATCAAATCCAATCCAGATCAATCCAATCAAATCCATCAGTACAACCTAGTCCAAATCAAATCAAATCCAGTCCAACTGAATCAAATCCAATCCATTCAACTCCATCAGTCCAATTCCGTCTAAACCAAATCAAATCCAATTCTATCCAATGCAATTTACCTAATCAAATCCAGCAGTCCAGTCCCGCTGAAATCAAATCTGATCCAATCACATCCTATCCTATCCTTTTCTTTCCTATCAAATCCAATCCAACCCAATCTAAACCAACCCAACCCAATCCAACCCAACCCAATCCAATCCAACCCAACCCAATCCAACCCAACCCAATACAATCCAACCCAACCCAACCCAACGCAATACAATCCAACCCAACCCAATCCAATCCAACCCAACCCAACCCAATACAATCCAACACAACCCAATTCAACCCAATCCAATCCAACCCAACCCAATTCAACCCAATCCAACCCAACCCAACCCAATTCAACCCAATCTAATATAATCCAACCCAACCCAACCCAACCCAATTCAATCCAACCCAATCTAATCTAATCCAATCCAATCCAACCCAATCCAATCTAATCCAATCTAATCTAAACTAATCTAATCTAATCTAATCATCTAATCCAATCCAATCCAACAGTCCACTCCATGGCAAATTAAATCATTTACAATCCAATCCAATAAATCTACCAGTCCAATTCAATCCAATAAAATCCAATCCAATACAATACAATCCAAACGAATCCAACAGTCCAGTTCAATACAAATCAAATCAAATCAAATCCAAACCAATCGACTCCAGTTCATTCCAAACTAATCCGATCCAATCAAATCCAACCCAAACGTATCCACCAGTCCAGTCCAGTACCAATCCAATCCAATCCATTCCATCATTCCAGTACAGTCCAAATCTACACGAATCCAATCCTATCCAATCCAATCCTATCCTATCCTATCCAATCCCATCAAATTCAGTCCAATCAAATCCACCAGCCCAGTCCAATTCAATCAAATCCAATCCAATCAAACTTAAAGCAATCCAATTCAATCAAATCAACCAGTCCAGTCCTGTCAAAATCAAATCATATCCAATCAACTCTAAACCATTCCAATTGAATCCAACCCATTCCATTCCAATCCAATCAAATCCACTAGTTCAGTTCATTCGAAATGAAATCAAATCACACCCAATCGAATCGAATAAAACCCAATCTAATCCATTATATACCAATAACCTGCTCACTTATGCCCAGTTTGGCTTCCGCCAAGACCACTTGGCTCCCAACCTCCTTACAGCCTTAGTCCAAACATGGACAAAGGAGCTGAAATCCAGAGGTGAGGTGCAAGTGACTGCCCTTGACATCAAGGCAGCATTTGACCGTGTGTGGCATCAAGGAGCCCTAGTAAAACTGAAGTCAATAGGAATCAGGGGGAAAACGCTCAACTGGCTGTAGTCATACCTAGCACAAAGGAAGATGGTTGTGGTGGTTGAAGGTCAATCATCACAGCCCCAGGACATCGCTGCAGGAGTTCCTCAGGGCAGTGTCCTAGGCCCAGCCATCTTCAGCTGCTTCATCAATTAACCTCCCTCCAACATAAGATCAGAAATGGGGGTGTTCGCTGATGACTGCACGATGTTCAGCACCATTCACAACTCCGCAGATAATGAAGCAGTCCATGCCCGCATGCAACAAGACCTGGACGACGTTCAGGCTTGGGCTGATAAGTGGCAGGTAACATTCGTGCCACAGAAGTGCCAGGCAATAACTATCTCCCACAAGCGAGAGTCTAACCACCACCCTTTGACATTCAACGGCATTACCGTCACCGAATCCCCCACCACCAGAAAATTAACTGGACCAGCCACATAAATACTGTGGCAACAAGAGCAGGTCAGAGGCTAGGTATTCTGCGGTGAGTGTCTTACCTCCTGACTCCCCAAAGCCTTTCCACCATCTACAAGGCACAAGTAAGGAGTATGATGGAATACTCTCCACTTGTCTGGATGAGTGCAGCTCCAACAATACTCAAGAAGCTCGACACCATCCAGGACAACGCAGCCCGCTTGATTGGCACCCCATCCACCACGTTAAACATTCACTCCCTCCACCACCAGTGTACTGTGGCTGCAGTGTGTACCATCTACAAGATGCACTGCAGCAACTTGCCAAGGCTTCTTCGGCAGCACCTCCCAAACCCGTGACCTCTTCCACCTAGAAGGACAAGGGCAGCAGGCGCATGGGAATACCGCCACCTCCAAGTTCCCCTCCAAGTTACACACCATCCTGAATTAGAAGTATATCGCCGTTCCTTCATCGTCGCTGGGACAAAGTCCTGGAACTCCCTCCCTAACAGCACTGTGGGAGTACCTTCACCAGACGGACTGCAGTGGTTCAAGAAGGTGGCTCACCACCACCTTCTCAAGGGCAATTAGGGCTGGACAATAAATGCTGGGCTTGCCAGCGACGCCCACATCTTATAAACGAATGTTTAATAAAACCCAGTGCAACAGTCCAGTCCATGTCAAATCAAATCCAATCCAATCCAATAAATCATCCAATCTAATCCACTCCAAACAAATCCAGCCCAGACCAACTCCCATAAAATCCAATCCAATCCAAACTAATCCTCTCAAATCCACCAGTCCAATCCAGTCCAGCCTGGTTTGAATAAAGGTGACACAGGGGACAGGCGCTGGATGAATGAATCATGACTGCAGCGAAGAAACCGGGCACAGACCGCCATGATGTGCTGCTTGTGGATTCCTTTCTATTGAAAAAAATATCAGAATGGAAATGAGGAGAAAGTACCGTGGTGAAACCTGCCATGTGGGCTGTCTCGTTCTGCTTCGCTCTGTCGATAGGGAAGGAGATGAATATGTTCCTCCTGGTATAGAGGGCCTCGGTGACCTCCCTCAAACAGTGGTGGACTGTGAACTGCAATATGTTACTGATGTCACTTGCTGCAGCCTGGAACAACACCGTTGTGTAAAAGTAAAGGAATGCGGTGACCTTTGATAGCCACAGAGAGTGCTGTCCATGCCCTAATACAAGGCTCGATTTGTGGCTGCAGTGGGTGACCCAGCTCAGTGTTAACCTCCTTGGTGAAGCGCAGAAACCTCACATGAGTCTTCTAAATGCTTCCGGCGTGTGCCCTGGACTCCTACTGAGCAGCCCGATCCAATATGGCAGGTGGTGTGCGCACCCTCATTCCCCGCCGGAGTGGACACATTAGGCTCCTGTTTCATACCCGTAAAATGGACGCAGTGCGATGGAATTTCTCGGCCCATAACCTGGACTGTGAGCACAAAACCTCAGGACATCAGGTTAAAATGAACAGACTAGTGATTAGAAACAATTTTTCTCCAAGGGTAATGGAAATGTGAAATATACTACCAGCCAAAGCAGCTGGGGATGTATTGATTAAATCATTCAAAAAGGAACTGGATAAATACCTCGAGGAATGATAGAAATAGACTGAGGTGATCAAATATTCCATCATATTGGAGACTTGGGGATGGGGGGGGGAGTGTATGTAGTTAGGGTTAAATAGTAGAAAAGGGGATGGATAGTATATGCAGCAGATTACACACATGGGTTAAGCACCATGATAAGCTGACTCTACATTATCTTTGGAAGGATCAGATCAATGCGCTATTTACATAAGAACATAAGAACATAAGACATAGGAGCAGGAGTAGGCCATTCGGCCCTTCGAATCTTCTCCGCCATTCAACAAGATCATGACTGATCTTCTGCCTCAACTCCATTCACCGGCCTTATCGCCACATCCTTTGACGCCCTTCCGAGTCAGAAATCTATCGACTTCTGTTTTGAATATACCCAATGACCGAGCCTCCACAGCCCTCTGGGGTAGAGAATTCCAAAGATTCACCACCCTATGTGTGAAGAAATTTCATCTCATCTCAGTCCTGAATAGTTTACCCTTTATCCTGAAGCTGTGGCCCCTGGTTCTAGACTCCCCAGCCAAGGGAAACATTCTCCCAGCATCCACCCTATCAAGCCCTGTATTAATTTTGTATGCTTCAATGAGATCCCCTCTCATTCTTCAGAATTCAAGAGAGTACAGGCCTAGTTTACTCAATCTCTTCTCATACGACAGTCCCGCCATCCCAGGAATCAAGCTCGTGAACCTTCGTTGCACCCCCTCTATGGCAAGTATATCCTTCCTTAGGTATGGAGACCAAAATTGTACACAGTACTCCAGGTGTGGTCTCACCAAGCCCTATATAATTGGAGTAAGACTTCTTTACTCCTGTACTCAAATCCTCTTGTAATGAAGGCCAGCATTCCATTTGCCTTCCTAATCGCTTGCTGCACCTGCACATTCACTTTCAGTGACTCATGTACAAGGACATCCAGGTCCCTTTGAGCATCTACATTCCCCAATCTTTCACCATTTAGGAAATACTCTGCCTTTCTGTTTTTTCTACCAAAGTGGATAACTTCACATTTATCCACATTATATTCCATCTGCCATGTTCTCGCCCACTCACTGAGCCTGTCGAGATCCCCTTGAAGCTTCTTCACATCCACTTCACAACTGACACACCCACTTAGCTTTGTATCATCAGCAAATTTGGCAAATGTTACATTTAGTCCCCTCATCCAAATCATTGATATAGATTGTGAATAGCTGGGGCCCAAGCACCGATCCTTGTGGTACCCCACTAGTCACAGCCTGCCATCCTGAAAAAGACCCGTTTATCCCTACTCTTTGTTTTCTGTCTGTTAACCAATTCTCAATCCATGCTAGTATATTACCCACAATTCCATGTGCCCTAATTTTGTTCACCAACCTCTTATGCGGGACCTTATCGAAAGCCTTCTGAAAATCCAAATACACCACATCTACCGGTTCCCCTTTGTCTACTCCACTAGTTACATCCTCAAAGAACTCTAATAGGTTTGTTAAACAGGATTTCCCTTTCATAAATCCATGTTGAATTTGTCCAATCTTACTATTAGTTTCTAAGTGCCCAGTTATTGCATCCTTTATAATAGATTCCAGCATTTTCCCAATGACTGATATGAGGCTGACTGGTCTGTCATTCCCCGTTTTCTCTCTCCCTCCTTTCTTAAATAGCGGGGTTACATTTGCTATCCTCCAATCTGCAGGAACCGTTCCAGAATCTATAGAATTTTGGAAGATGAGAACCAATGCGTCCACTATTCCAATGGCCATTTCTTTCGAAACCCTCAGATGTAGGTCATCTGGTCCTTGGGATTTACTGACTTTTAGTCCCATTAATTTTGCTATTACTGTTTTTTTACCAATAATAATTTCTTTAAGTTCCTCATTCTCGCCACACCCTTGGTTTTCTCATATTTCTGTGAGTTTTTTGTGTCTTCCTCCGTGAAGACAGAAACAAAGTATTTATTTAATTTCTCTGCCATTTCCTCATTCCCCATTACAAATTCTCCTGTCTCTGACTGTAAATGACCTACATTTACCTTCACCAGTCTTTTCCTTTTCACATACCTATAGAAGCTTTTATAATCCGTTTTTATATTTTTTGCTAGTTTGTGCTCATATTCCATGTTCCCTTTCTTTATCAATTTTTTGGTCCCCCTTTGCTGATTTCTAAAAAGATCCCAATCCTCAGGCTGACTGCTTCCTATTTTGACTTAATAAGCTTCCTCCTTTGAATTCTCCTTCTTATTCATTGCTTTCTAAATGTTCTTAAAATAAAAGAGTCACGCTATTTTAATTTAAGGTACTTTTGTAAATGAAAGGGAGATTTGCCAATGCTGAGAACTGGCATGATTTCAGAATACATAGCTTATATTCTCTCACAATCTTCTTTTTTTCAATGAACAACTCACACCCCTAGGTCCCAGTGACAGCCTCTGGTCCTCTCAAGTCAGGTATAGATACAGATTAACGTATCCAGCAATGCGCCTTAACTCGGCCTCAAGAGAGACCAATCACTACTGCGTCAGTGTGAATTTTCCTGCTTCCCTGTTGATGTGGGGCTCGCTGCCAATGTAATGCTGATTGATGCCAAGTTCTAGATTGCTTAATATGCACAAGATTTACACTCAGTAGAAGTGGACTGAGTCTGTCTTCATTGATTTATCTTAGGATCTTTCTAGCTGATAGAGAAGAGAGAGAGCGTCTTTCATTCGATCAGTTTGATCCAGGATGAAGAGGTGAAAGGACACTGCTGTTGCTAACCCACTGTGCTACTCAGTCCTCATGAGGAAAATACCAATTTGCTCAATAAGAAATTTCACCAAAAAATGTTATCCGGAGAGTCATTCATATCGAGCTCCTCACGAGAGGTTATTATTAAAGATCCAACCAACAAGGCTGCCCACTGCTGTCCAAGTGTCTTCCACCACCTCTCTCCTGGTTGTCCCTGAGGTCAGAAGGCAGGGACATTGGCCAGAATTTTCCAGGGTGGTAGTGGGCGTGATCGGTGGCGGATCGGGTGGGAAAGTTATTATTTTTGACAGCGGGTCAGGAACCTGCTGTCATCTCGCTCCCACGGGTGCGTCTGTCATCGCGGAGCCGACCTGACCGGCAGTGGCCGGGGACCCATTTGAGATGATTATCAGGTAGTTTACAGGCACTTAAGAGCCTTTTTCACTTACTTTTTAAATTTCCCTGCATGGCCATGTGATTCATGCAGCTCGGGAACCATGTCTGTCAACCTGAGGTATGAGTTCAGTGGCCATTGCTCCAGCTGATTACTTGAAAGCATCAAATGTTCAGTGAAAGCTCCCACCTGACCGATGATCATTTTCCTCAGGCAGAAGCTGTTGCTCAGTCCATTTCCAGCACAGATTCTGCAGGCTGCAAATGTTTCCAGCAAAGACTCCATCCAGTGTCACCCCATTGGAAGAAGTCTCTCACCATTGACGGAATGCTTCTGTCATCTCTACTTCACCTGCCGTCTAATCCATCAACATGGGCGCCATTTATATTGTCTCACTTTGGTCCTCAGAATCGGACTACGATCAGCCCCAACACCAGCATCACCAGGCACACCAGCAACACCAACAACAACACCAACTTTCACTGCAATTACCTGATGCTGCACGGGACAGAGGGCATCAGCACCCGACCACATTGCTGCCCAGGAGGCCAGGGATGGCCTCATCATGCCCAGATTTAGTTAACTTGATGCTGTACACCCATATGGCTACCACATAATGCACCAGGTTGGCACCACCCCACACCAACACCATAAAGCATCTCTACAATGCCCAAGCTATTCCTTTCACACTCATCACCATTGTGGGGGGGGGGTACCATTATGTCTCACCATTCACTGCAACTCACTAAGCCACTTCCAAAGGTGCACACAAATCTGTCCAAGACAGGAAAGTGTTGAAAATGAAGATTTTTATATCTGACACCACATTAACAGAAACTTTACATAAACATTAGATAAAACACCCAAGTGGCTACCCTTGTGTATTGTTAGTTGGTGTGATTGCACTACGATGAGGGTGAGTGTGAGGGGTGGCTAGTGAGGTGGGGATGTGATAATGTAGATAGAGAGGGATGAGGGTGGAGGTGCAAGGTATGTTGGCCTGAGTAAGGATATGTAGGAGTAGGGTAGGGAAGGCAGAGTGATGGGGATGTGATGAGAGGCACAGCAGAATGCAGTTGAGTGTGGCTTTGTACTAATATTTCCTGATCTAATGAGATCATTGAAACGTTTGTGGCACTGCAGCCTGATCCTCCTGACCACATCCCTGCTTGTGACCTCCTCTGCAATCTGCAACCATCTGATTTGGTCTCCTAGGGAGGTCTCTTCCGCCAATCAGAAGGGAAGAGGTCCTCCCTGCATGCTCTGACTCCCTCCATAAGCATAAGCATATGGAGGGAGTCATCGGAGAACCTGGGTGCAGCCCTCTGCCTCTGTATAGTCATTGTCAGTGTTTGCAGCACTCCAATGCTGTAGTACACTGACAGCACTATGTTAGATGAAGCTTCAAATGTAATGTGGCCATTGTTCCTGACGTAAGAAAACTACTAGGCACTTGGTCTGAGTATTAAACAAGGCTTTAATCAACTGTTTTTCAACATGGAGATCTAGTTGTGTCGGTCACTAGTTCCTGTTAAAGAATGTCCTGAGCAAGCTGGGCCCATGCCCGAGTATTTATACTCTCCCTGGACAGCGCCACCAGCAGGCCGCCCAGTATTATTTCATAAGTCATTTCCACATGAATGACAAGATTCATGTCAGTCCTTTTAAAGATCCCAGCTGAAAATGCATCATGAATGACGTCACCAGACCTGCTCCCATCTCATTGGGCTGGGTAACATGCTGGGTGGGCTTAATAGGCCCCATTAAGGTAAGTTCATTTGCAACAGCACGATGGAGCCAGCAGCGGGGTCATGACCCGACATGGCCACGCCCACACTGGACTCCCCTGTAGTGTATGTACCTTTAAGAGAGAACTACTTTTACAGCTCCAGTATACTGTAGTACCGGCAGTGACCACACCTGTATATAAGCCTTGAGCATGCCTCTGTACCCCAGTCTTGAGACTACCCTACTCCAGTAAATACCTGTTGATTGTTAAGTTACAGCATCCGTGTGGTTATTGAAAAACATCATACTCTCAGAATCACGGATCTAACAGTGGCGACGAGTGTCGATTCGAATCTACCTGCAACTCTGCATTTCCCTTCGATGATTCACTCCGGGAGGACGGTGGAAGAAAGTCGAGGCCAGAAACACGGGCGTCGACCACGAGCAACCGCCCAGTCGTCCGGCAGAGAGTGAACATTGCAGGGGAGGCTGTGGAGAGCCGGGCTTGGTTCCCCAGCCACGACGATCAGCAATAGACTGACGACAGGTACAGCGCAGACCCTTCCCGGACAGCGGCGGCTGGAGCCGACCGACGGCGGAGAGAAAGCCAAGCAGCATCGACAGGGTAAGACAGAGGGTGAAGCGCACAGGGTGCAGCCAGGGGTTGAAAACCGAGCGGCGTTGAGGAAAAACAAAATGGAGAGAGAGAGGGTAAAGCAACAGCCGGGTTCAGGACTGAGCGGCGGAAACGGGAAAGGTGCACAAAAAAAAAGAACGCGCAGAGCACAGCCAGGGCTCAAGGGCTGAACAGTGTCCATGGGGAGAAGAAGGGAGAGTGCGGGAGATGCCATTGAGCCGCGGAGAAGAAGGAAGAGCGTGGGAGACGCCATTTTTAGAAGCCGCAGCGGAGAAGAAGGGCGAGCACGGGAAGGAAGGAAAGCGCGGGAGACACCATTTTGTGCCAGCGGAGAAGAAGGGGAAGTGCAGGAGACGCCATTTTTGACAGTTAAATCACACCCAGGGATGCCGAAGAGTGGCAGTATCTCTGTGTTCGACAATGAAGTCGAAGATTGGGCGACATATGTGGAACGTATTGAGGTGTACTGCAGAGCGAATGAAGTGCCAGATGCTAGGAAAGCACTGGTTTTGTTAAATTCCATGGGTGCAAAAACTTGTGGGTTACTGCGAAACCTAATAACCCCAGAGAAGCCTGTGAACAAGAATTTCGAAAGCATAGTAGAAATCCTACAGGACCACTTAAACCCCACACCGCTGCTGATAGCAGAACAATTTAAGTTCCATAAAAAGAACCAACACAAAGACGAAAGCAATGCTGAGTACCTAACGGAACTGCGCAAGCTATCGAAACACTGCCAGTTTGGAGCGGTACTAGCAGATACGTTAAGGGACATGTTTGTGTGTGGGCTGCAAAGTGAAGGAACCCAGAAACGGCTTCTATCAGAAAAGGATCTTACGCTGGACAAGGCTTTCAGTATGGCAGTATCACACGAAGCAGCCGCAAGGGGCGCTGCAGAGATACAATGGAGACCGCAAGAATATGGCACCAATGAAATGTCCTATGGAACAGGGAAGTGCTATCGCTGCGGCAGAACAACACATGACCAGAAGGATTGTTGGTTCAAGGACCAAGTGTGCAGACAGTGTGGAAAAGCAGGACACATAGCAAGAGTCTGCAGGTCTGGGAAGAAAACCAACAGTAAGAAATCTCCACAGGAGAAGTACAAAAAGGTACACCAGGTGATGGACAGTAGTTCAGACGAACAGAAAAGTGACACAGACTCCGGAAGCAAGGAGCTGGGTTGTCTGAAACTACATAAGGTAACCAAAATGGAGGATCACCAGACTATCTGGGTTACACTCAAGATAGACGGAGTCCAAGTGAAAATGGAATTGGACACAGGATCAGCCCTAACAGTCATAAACCAAAGGAACTACAAGCGGCTATTTTCACATATACCCTTGAAAGCTACAGAGATTGTCTTGAAGACGTACACGGGGCAAAAAGTCTACCCCAAAGGAAAAATAAGGGTGAAAGTGATATATAACGGCCAGGAAATACCTAAAATGGATATATATGTATTGCCAGATGGAGGACCACCACTACTAGGACGTGAAGGGGCAGCACGGTGGCATAGTGGTTAGCACTGTTGCCTCACAGCGCCAGGGACCCGGGTTCGAATCCAGCCTCGGGTGACTGTCTGTGTGGAGTTTGCACATTCTCCCCGTGTTTGCGTGGGTTTCCTCCGGGTGCTCCGGTTTCCTCCCACAGTCCAAAGATGTGCCGGTTAGGATGATTGGCTATGATAAATTGACCCTTAGTGTTAGGGGGATTAAATACGTGAGGTTACAGGGATAGGGTGGGATATGTGTTGGTGTAGGGGTTATGGTGATCGGGTGGGATATGTGTCAGTGCAGGCTCGATGGGCCGAAATGGCCTCTATCTGCACTGTGGCGTTTCTGTTTCTGTGATTCTGTGAATGGATCTGGAAGATACAATTAGATTGGCATTCCATACAGGCACTGAAGGTTGAGGCCAAAAAGGATGACGACGTCACACCTGGACGACTGTCAAAAATGCTAACTGACGCAAAAGAAGTGTTCCAGGAGGGACTCGGAACACTAAAAGGCATAACAGCAATGATTAAAATAGAGGAAAATGCAAGCCCAAAGTTTCTTAAGGCCAGACCAGTGCCTTATGTGATCAGACCAGCTGTCGAAGCAGAGCTGGAAGGGTTGGAACATTCAGGAGTACTGTCCAAAGTGGACTGGAGCGAGTGGGCTACACCCATCGTTCCTGTAATGAAGAGGTCGTTGAGTAATACGCCTGGGGAACCAAAGAAGGTCCGCATCTGTGGGGATTTTAAGGTGACAATGAACCCAGTCCTTCACACGGTACAATATCCGCTTCCACGAATTGAGGATATTTTTGCCTCACTATCTGGAGGTAAACGCTTCACCAAAATTGATCTAGCCCAGGCGTACTTGCAAATGGAGGTAGAAGAAGCCTTGAAACAACACCTTACGATTAACACTCATAAAGGTCTTTATCAATACAACCGGCTGGTGTTCGGGGTAGCATCAGCTCCGGCTATTTGGCAAAGGGCAATGGATCAAGTCCTGCAAGGGATTCCAGGGACCCAGTGTTATTTGGACGACATCCTGGTCACGGGCGAAAATGACAGTGATCACCTCGCCAACTTGGAGAAGGTGCTCACCAGATTAAAGGAATATGGGCTACGAGCTAATCGCCACAAGTGCGAGTTTTTCCAGAAGCAGATCTCGTATTGTGGCCACGTCATCGATGAAGAGGGGTTACATAAGTCCCCTGAAAGATTGAGGCAGTAGTCAAGGCTCCAGCACCGGAAAATGTGTCACAACTGAGGTCGTTCCTCAGGCTGGTAAACTACTACCATAAGTTCTTACCAAATTTGTCCACGGTATTACAACAACTGAACACCCTACTGCAAACAGGGGTACTATGGAAGTGGAATGACGAACGTAGACGAGCTTTCCAGAAGTGTAAAGAATTGATCACATCAAAAGAGGTGTTGGCCCATTTCAACCCAGCACTACCAATTCGGTTGGCATGTGATGCATCACCCTATGGTATTGGGGCGGTGCTGTTGCACAAATTCCCAGACGGGTTGGAGAGGTCAGTAGCCTTTGCGTCTCGGTCACTAACCTCAGCCGAGCGCAACTACGCCCAGATTGTCAGGGAGGCCCTCAGCCTAGTATGGGGAGTAAAAAAATTCAACCACTATCTGCATGGGCAGAAGTTCACCTTGCTGACTGGCCACCAACCACTTGTCTCCATCTTTAGTCCTAAGAAGGGCGTTCCAGTGATGACGGCACAACGGTTACAAAGATGGTCCCTGTTTCTAGGGGCGAATCAATATGAAATAGAATATAAAGGCACGAAACAGCATGGAAACGCTGATGGGCTATCGCGCCTGCCACTGCCTACTGTGGAGGAAGCACCAGCAGTGGACCCTATCGAGATATTTTATTCGTCAATAATTGAACGATTGCCAGTAATGAACGTGGATATAGAGAAGGAGACCCGCAATGATCCGACGCTGTCTTGGGTATATGATTTGACGGTGAGGGGATGGCCAACACATGGCGACTCACTGTTGCCAGCATTCTCATCCAGAAGAGAACAGCTGTCAGTATGCCAGGGGACAGTGATGTGTGGATCCAGAGTGGTGATTCCACCCAAGTTAAGGGAGAGAGTGCTAAAGGAGCTATATGAAAGTCATCTGGGGGGAGTGAAAATGAAAAGCCTTGCTAGGGCTTATGTGTGGTGGCCGGGAATCGATCAACAAATCGAAGACCTAACCAAGAGCTGCTCAGGATGCCAGAAGGTCCAAAATGCACCACCACATGCCCCTCTACACCCATGGGAGTGGCCCTCCTCTCCATGGCAATGGGTGCATATTGATTTTGCTGGTCCATTCATGGACTCAATGTTCTTAATAGCATTGGATGCTCATTCGAAGTGGCCTGAGGTGATAAAAATGTCCTCAACCACTACAGAGAAAACAATTGCAGTCCTACAGACCATATTTGCCAGAAACGGCTTGCCAGAGTAGATTTGCTCTGATAATGGACCACAGTTTGTGTCCGAAGAGTTTCAAAAATTTATGAGAATGAATGGGGTAAGGCATTACACATCCGCCCCGTATCATCCAGCCACAAATGGATTGCCTGAGACGTTCGTACAAACCTTTAAGAAGGCGATAAAGGCCATGTGTGACGATGAAATTCCACTACAGCATAAGGTGGACAATTTCTTATTAGCCTACCGAAACGCGACACATGCAGTTACCAACCAGACCCCGGCCATGATGTTCTTTAACTGAAGGTTGCGATCTCGTCTGGACTTGCTTAGACCAAATGTGCGAAGAAATGTTGAGGATAAACAATTCCAGCACCACAGGGCAGCATGGTGGCATAGTGGTTAGCACTGTTGCGTCACAGTGCCAGGGACCCGGGTTCGAATCCGGCCTCGGGTGACTGTCTGTGTGGAGTTTGCACATTCTCCCCGTGTTTGCGTGGGTTTCCTCCGGGTGCTCCGGTTTCCTCCCACAGTCCAAAGATGTGCGGGTTAGGTTGATTGGCTATGATAAATTGACCCTTAGTGTTAGGGGGATTAAATACGTGGGGTTACGGGGATAGGGTGGGATATGTGTTGGTGTAGGGGTTACGGGGATCGGGTGGGATATGTGTCGGTGCAGGTTCGATGGGCCGAAATGGCCTCTATCTGCACTGTGGGGTTTCTGTGATTCTGTGATCAATGAGAAGCCGACAAGGAGCTTCAATGTAGGACAACCAGTCTTGGCCCGTGACTACCGAACAGAGAAATGGCAACCCGGAACGATATGCACACGGCAGCGGCCATTAATGTACACAGTGGATGTCGGGGAGAACATTGTGAGATGCCACGTTGATCAACCCCATGTCTTGCGTACCTGGGGATGAACCCGACATACCGGTAGCATCTACCTCCGAACCAGTAGCAGTGGAACCCGATGAACTAACCGATGAAAAGGGGCCAGAATCACCTCCGCAACAAGAACAAGAACCTCAGGAAAGGCGCTATCCCAAAAGGATCTGGAAGCCGCCCCAAAGACTGAATCTATAAATGGACTATTGTTGTTTAATGTACATGTTAAAGTGTTAATTGTTATTTGAATATTATGGGTACTTCTAATCTAAAAGGGGAGGAATTGTAGTGTATGTACCTTTAAGAGAGAACTACTTTTACAGCTCCTGTATACTGTAGTACCGGCAGTGACCACACCTGTCTATAAGCCTTGAGCATGCCTCTGTACCCCAGTCTTGAGACTACCCTACTCCAGTAAATACCTGTTGATTGTTAAGTTACAGCATCCGTGTGGTTATTGAAAAACATCATACTCTCAGCATCACGGATCTAACACCCCCCAAGTAAACAACATTTTTGTTTCAGGCATGAGGCCACTGGTAATATGCACATTGGGATCCTATGACCTACATAGGGCCCCAATTGCAATTTTGAGGTACAAATTGGGAGGACTGTGTGCCGCGCCTGCTTTGGCCCATTTGTACCGGGCGTTGAGCGGCCTAACCAGGGCTTCTTAAAGGGCCGCTCTGAAAACAAACTAGGAAATTTGTCACTTTGTTTGGGTGGGGCCAGGAGGAGCGGGAGTGCTCCAGCCTGCTCCTGCCACATGTGAGGCCCCCTGCTCCCCCCAGGATTGCCCTCCCTTCCCCCAGGCTCTGACTGCTGTCCGGCACAGTCCTCTTGCCACCCATCCATTGAGCCCCTTAAGTTATGTGACTGCTCCAGTGCACTTAACTGAAACACCCACATCCTTCAACATGGAAGCAGATTGAGGCCTATTAGTTGTGTCAGCTGTGGCTCTTGCCTCTGAGTCAGAAGCTTGTGGGTTCAAGTCCCACTCCAGTTTCTTGCGTGCAAAATCTAAGCTGACAATTCAATACAGTGCGGAGGTGTTGTCTTTTGGATGCGATGTTAAACTGAAGCCAGCCAGACCAGGTAAGGATGGCAGGTTTCCTTACCTGAAGGGTATTAGTGAACTAAAAACAGAAAACGCTGGAAATACTCAGGAGGCCAGGCAGCATCTGTGGAGAAAGAAACAGAGTTAACGTTTCAGGTCGATGGCCCTTCGTCAGAACTGGAAAAAGCTGGGGATCGAACAGGTTTTTAAGCAAGTGTAGGGGCAGGGACAGGGGGGAGGGGAGGAAAGAAGAAAAGGGAAGGTCTGTGATAGGATGGACGGCAGGAGAGATTAAAAGACCTTAAGAGACGGTGCAAGGCAAAAGGAGATGATAATGGGACAAGTTAAGAAACAAGCAATGGCTCTAGATGAAGTGTAAATGGTTGAATGACAGACAGCTGCCATGTGGGAGAGAGAGAAAAAAAAATTAAATAAATGGAAAAAAGGATAGGGGCCGAGGTTATGGTGTGAAATTGTTGAACTCTATGTTGAGTCCAGAAGGCTGTAAAGTGCCGAATCGAAAGATGAGGCGCTGTTCCTCGAGCTTACGTTGGGCTTCATTGGAACAATGCAAGAGGCCGAGGATGGTGAGGTCTGAGTGGAAGTGGAGCGGAGAATTAAAGTGACAGGTGACCGGAAGCTCAGGGTCACCCTTACGGACTGAACGGAGGTGTTCCGCAAAGCGGTCACCCAATCTGCGTTTGGTCTCCCCAATGTAGAGGGGACCACATCGTGAGCAGCGAATACAGTATACTAAATTGCAAGTAGTACAAGTAAATCGCTGTTTCACCTGGAAGGAGTGTTTGGGGCCCTGGACAGTGGGAAGGGTGGAGGTGAAAGGGCAGGTGTTGCACCTCCTGCGCTTGCACGGGAAGGTGCTGGGCGAAGGGGTGTTGGGGGTGATAGAGGAGTGGACCAGGGTGTCGCAGAGGGAGCGGTCCCTTCAGAACGCTGAAAGGGGAGGTGAGGGGAAGATGTGTTTGGTGGTGGTATCATGCTGGAGGTGGCGGAAATGGTGGAGGATGAACCATTGAATTTGAAGTTTGGTGGGGTGAAAGGTGAGGACAAGGGGAACCCTATCGTGGTTCCGGGAGGGAGGGGAAGGGGTGAGAGCGGAAGTGCGGGAAATGGAATGGACACGGTCAAGGGCCGTGTCAACCACAGTAGAGGGGAATCCTCGGTTGAGGAAAAAGGAAGACATGTCCGAAGGATTAGTATGGAAGGTGGCATCATCAGAGCAGATGCGACGGTGTCAGAGAAACTGGGAGAATGGAATAGAGTCCTTACAGGAAGCGGGGTGGGAGGAAGTGTAGTCCAGGTAGCTGTGGGAATCAGTCGGCTTGTAGTGAATGTTTGTCAATAGCCTATCCCCAGAGATGGAGACAGAGAAGTCGAGGAAGGGAAGGAAAGAGTCGGAGATGGATCATGTGAAGGTGAGGGAAGGGTGGAAATTGGAAGCAAAGTGAATGAAAATTTCTAGTTCAGGGCAAGAGCAGGAAACAGCATCGATACAGTCATCAATGTACCGGAAAAAGAGGTGAGGGAGGAGACCTGAGTAGGACTGGAACAAAGAATGTTCCACATATCCCACGAAAAGGCAGGCATTGCTGGGACCCATGCGGGTTCCCATAGCAACACCTTTAATTTGGAGGAAGTGAGTAGAGTCAAAGGAAAAGTTGTTCAATGCGAGAACAAGCTCAGCCAGGTGGAGGAGGGTGGTGGTGGATGGTGTTAAATCTGTGTATCTTAATGTAGTGTGTCCTTCAATCAATAGACAGAGACTGCAGAGGAACAATCAACAGGTGTTTACTGGATGAGGGTTACTCTAAAACTAACAGTATAGATCCCTACTCAGGGTTATATACAGGTGTGGTCACTGCCGGTACGACAGTATACAGGAGCTGTAAAAAGTAGTTCTCCCCTTAAAGGTACATACACTACAATTCCTCCACTTTTAGATTAACAGTACCATAACATTAATTTAACAATTAACACTTTTAACATGCAACATTAACTGAAAATAGTCCATTTATAAATTCAGTCTTTGGGGCGGCTTCCTGATCCTTTCTCGATAGCGCCTTTCCTGAGTGTCTTGCTCTTGGTGCGGAGGCAATTCTGGCCCCCTGTTGTCGGTTGGTTCATCAGCTTCCGATGCTACTGTTTCTGGGGTAGATGCCACCTGTATGTCGGGTTCATTACCAGGTACGCGAGACATGGGGTTGACTCGTTCCTGTGACTCTAGGATCTGGTCGACATGGCATCTCACAATGTTCTCCCCAACATCCACTGTGTACATTAGTGGCCCCTACCGTGTGCATATCGTTCCTGGTTGCCATTTCTCTGTTTGGTAGTCGTGGGCCAAGACTGGTTGCCCTACGTTGAAGCTCCTTGTTGGCTTCTCATTGATGTGCTGGAAATGCTTATTCTCAACATCTCTTCGTACATTTGGTCTGAGCAAATCCAGACGAGATCTCAACCTTCGGTTAAAGAACATCATGGCCGGGGTCTGGTTGGTGACTGCATGTGTCGCATTTCTGTAGGCTAACAGGAAATTGTCCACCTTGTGCTGCAGTGGAATGTCGTCATCGCACATGGCCCTTACTGCCGTTTTAAAGGTTTATACGAACCTCTCAGCCAATCCATTTGTGGCTGGATGATACGGGGCGGATGTGTAATGCCTTACCCCATTCCTTTTCATAAATTTCCGAAACTCTTCGGACACAAACTGTAGTCCGTTATCAGAGCAAATCTGCTCTGGCAAGCCGTTCCTGGCAAATATGGTCTGTAGGACTGCAATCATAAGAACATAAGAACATAAGAAATAGGAGCAGGAGTAGGCCAATCGGCCCCTCGAGCCTGCTCCGCCATTCAATAAGATCATGGCTGATCTGATCCTAACCGCCAATCCACTATCACAGAGCCATCTCCTGAATCTAACAGAATTAGAGACATGAAATAGGAGCAGGATCAGGCTACACGGCCCCTGAGCCCACTCCGCTACCCACAGGGCCATGACCGGTCCGAACCTAGACTCATGTCCAAATTCCTGCCCGCTCCCCGTAACCCTTAATTCCCTTTACTTCTAGGAAACTGTCTATTTCTGTTTTAAATTTATGTAATGATGTAGCTTCTACAGCTTTTTGGGGCAGCATATTCCATGGACCTACCACCCTCTGAGTGAAGTAGTTCCTCCTCATCTCAGTTTTGAAAGAGCAGCCCCTTATTCTAAGACTATGCCCCCTAGTTCTAGTTTCACCCATCATCGGGAACATCTTCCCCGCATCCACCCGATCCAACCCCTTCACAATCTTATATGTTTCAATAAGATCGCCTCTCATTCTTCTGTACTCCAATGAGTAGAGTCCCAATCTACTCAACCTCTCCTCATATGTCCATCCCCTCATCCCCGGGATTAACCGAGTGAACCTTCTTTGTACTGACTCGAGAGCAAGTATGTCCTTTCTTAAGTATGGACACCAAAACTGTACGCAGTATTCCAGGTGCGGTCTCACCAATACCTTGTACAACTGAAGCAATACCTCCCTATTTTTATATTCTATCCCCCTAGCAATGAAAGCCAACATTCCATTGGCCTTCTTAATCACTTGCTGCACCTGCATACTAACCTTTTGAGTTTCGTGCACCAGGACCCCCAGATCCCTTTGTACTTCAGTACTTTCCAGTTTCTTGCCATTAAGATAATAACTTGCTCTACGATTTTTACTGCCAAAGTATTGTATTCCATCTGCCAAATCTCTGCCCATTTACTTAGCCTGTCGATGTCCCCTTGCAGGTTTTTTATGTCCTCCGCACTCACTACTTTCCCTCCCATCTTAGTATCATCTGCAAACTTTGATATGTTACACTCGGTCCCCTCCTCCAAATCGTTAATATAGATTGTAAAGAGTTGGGGACCCAGCACTGACCCCTGCGGAACACCACTAGTTACTGATTGCCAGTCTGAGAATGAACCATTTATCCCAACTCTCTGCCTTCTGTTAGATAGCCAATCCTCTATCCATGCCAGAATATTACCCCCAATCCCGTGATTTTTTATCTGAAGCAATAATCTTTTGTGTGGCACCTTGTCAAATGCCTTTTGGAAGTCTAAATACACTACGTCCACTGGTTCCCCTTTATCCACCCTATATGTTACTTCCTCAAAGAACTCCAGCAAATTTGTCAAACATGACTTCCCCTTCATAAAACCATGCTGACTTTGTCCTATTAAATTATGATTATCCAAATGTCCTGTTACTGTCTCCTTAATAATGGACTCCAATATTTTACCTACCACAGATGTTAGGCTAACCGATCTATAGTTTCCAGCCTTCTGTCTACTGCCCTTTTTAAATAAGGGCGTTACATTAGCAGTTTCCCAGTCTGCCGGGACCTTTGCTGAGTCCAGGGAGTTTTGGAAAATTATTACCAATGCATCCACAATCCCTACCGCCACTTCCCTCAAGACCCTAGGATGTAAGCCATCAGGCCCAGGTAATTTATCCGCCTTGAGTCCCATTATTTTAGCGAGTACCACTTCCTTAGTGATTTTGATCATGTTTAGCTCCTGCCCCCTATAGCCCCCTGTTTGTCCAGTGTTGGGATATTCTTAGTGTCTTCTACTGTAAAGACTGATACAAAATATTCATTCAGTGTTTTTGCCATCTCCATATTTCCCACCATTAATTTCCTGGTCTCATCCTCTAAGGGACCAACATTTACTTTAGCCACCCTTTTTCTTTTTATATAACTATAAAAACTCTTACACTCTGTTTTTATATTTTTTGCTAATTTACTTTCATAATCTATCTTCCCTTTCTTAATCAATCTTTTTGTTATTTTTTGCTGTCTTTTAAAGTTTTCCCAATCCTCTATCCTCCCACTAGATTTGGCTACCTTATATGCCCTTGTTTTTAGTCAAATACTATCCTTAATTTCTTTACTTAGCCACGGATGGCTGTCTTTTCTTTTACACCCTTTTCTTCTCAGTGGAATATATTTTTTTTGGAAGTTGTAAAATAACTCCTTAAATGTACACCACTGATCATGTATCGTCTTACCCTTTAATCTATTTTCCCAATCCGCTCTACTCAATTCCGCTCTCATACCTTCATAGTCTCCTTTCTTCAAGCTTAGCACGCTTGTTTGAGATCCAACCTTCTCACCCTCTAATTGAATATGGAATTCAACCATGTTATGGTCACTCATTCCAAGGGGATCCCTTACTCGGACATTTTTAATTAATCCTGTCTCGTTACACAGGACCAGATCTAAGGTTGCTTGCCCCCTGGTTGGTTCAGTTACATACTGCTCAAGAAACCCATCCCTAATACACTCAATGAAGTCATCCTCAAGGCAGCCCTGCCCATTTGATTTGTCCAATTAATATGATAGTTAAAATCCCCCATAATTATAGATGTTCAAGCCTCAACTATTTCCTGATTGATACTCCGTCCAACAGAGTTGCAACTGTTCGGAGGCCTATAGACTACGCCCACTAGTGTTTTTTTCCCCTTATTATTCCTTACCTCCACCCAAACTGTTTCATTATCCTGATCTTTTGACCCAATATCATTTCTCTGTATTACAGTGATTCCTTCCTTTATTAACATAGCCACCCCACCTCCCCTTCCTTCCTTCCTGTCCTTCCTGATCGTTAAATAACCTGGTATGTTTAATTCCCAGGCATTGTCACCCTGCAGCCATGTTTCTGTAATGGCCACAAGATCATACCCATATGTAGTTATTTGTGCCATTAACTCGTCTATTTTGTTACGAATGCTACATGCATTCAGATAGAGAACTTTCAAAGATGTTTTGTGACACTTAGTTCCTGCTTTTGCCCTTTTTATTACTTTACCTTTTACTCCATACCTTCTGCCCCTACCTGACACGCTCTGGTTTTTAATTTCCCCACTGCTACCTAAGTCTATGACCTTCTCTGTTGTCATTTTTATTATTTGCTCTCTAGGAACCTCCCCCCCACTAGTTAGTTTAAAGCCCTCTCTACAGCCCTCGTTATATGATCTGCCAGGACTCTAGTCCCAGCACTGGCCAAGTGAAGCCCGTCCCAACGGAACAGCTCCCTCCTGCCCCAGTACTGGTGCCAGTGTCCCAGGAAGCAAAACCCATTTCTCCCACACCAGTCTTTGAGCCACGCATTTAACTCTCTAATTTTATTTGTCCTAGCCAAATTCGCTCGTGGCTCAGGTAATAATCCAGAGATTATTACCCTTGTGGTTCTGCTTTTTAATTTGGCCCCTAGCTGCTCAAACTCCCTCAGCAGAACCTCCTTCCTGGTCCTATCTATGTCGTTGGTACCAACATGGACCATGACAACTGGATCCTCCCCCTCCCACTCCAAGTTTCTCTCCAGCCCAGAGGAGATGTCCTTAACCCTGGCACCGGGTAGGCAACACAGCCTTCAGGACTCTCGCTCTCGGCTGCAAAGAACTCTATCTATCCCCCTAACGATACTATCCCCTACCACTACAACATTTCTTTTAACTCCCCCCACTTGAATGGCCCCCTGCTCCACGGTGCTGTGGCCAGGTTGCTCATCCTCCCTGCAGTCCCTGCTCCTGTCCCCACAGGGAGTAAGAGCCTCGAACCTGTTGGACAAGTGCAAGGGCTGTGGCTCCTCCAACACTACCTCCTGGATCCCCGTACCTGCCTCACTTCTAGTCACACCAATCGTTTTCTCCGTGGTGGTGGAGGACATTTTGATCACCTCAGGCCATTTTGAGTGCGCATCCACGGCTATTAAAAACATTGAGTCCATGAATGAACCAGCAAAATCAACATGCACCCGTTGCCATGGAGAGGAGGGCCACTCCCATGGGTGTAGAGGGGCATGTGGTGGTGCATTTTGGACCTTCTGGCATCCTGAGCAGCTCTTTGTCAGGTCCTCGATTTGCTGATCGATCCCCGGCCACCACACATAAGCCCTAGCAAGGCTTTTCATTTTCACCCCTCCCAGATGGCCTTCGTGAAGCTCATTGAGCACTCTCTCCCTTAACTTGGGTGGAATTACCACTCGGGATCCACACATCAAGGACCCCTGGCATACTGACAGCTGTTCTCTTCTGGATAAGAATGCTGGCAACAGTGAGTCGCTATGTGTTGGCCAACCCTTCACCGTCAAGTCATATACCCGGGACAGTGTCGGGTCATTTCGGGTCTCCTTCTCTATATCCGCGTTAGTCACTGGCAAGCGTTCAATTATAGTCGAATAAAATATTTTGACAGGGTCTACTGCTGGTGCTTCCTCCGCAGTAGGCAGTGGCAGGCGTGATAGCCCATCAGCGTTTCCATGCTGTTTCGTGCCCTTATACTCTATTTCATATTGGTTCGCCCCTAGAAAAAGGGACCATCTTTGTAGCCGTTGCACAGTCATCACCGGAACGCCCTTCTTTGGATTAAAGATGGAGACAAGTGGTTGGTGGTCAGTCAGCAAGGTGAACTTCTGCCCATGCAGATAGTGGTTGAACTTTTTCACTCCCCACACTAGGCTGAGGGCCTCCCTGTCAATCTGGGCGTAGTTACGCTCGGCTGAGGTTAGTGACCGAGACGCAAAGGCTACTGGCCTCTCCGAGCCGTCCGGGAATTTGTGCGACAGCACCGCTCCAATACCATAGGGTGATGCATCACACGCCAACCGAACTGGTAGTGCTGGGTTGAAATGAGCCAACACCTCTTTTGATGTGATCAATTCTTTGCACTTCTGGAAAGCTCGTTTACATTCATCATTCCACTTCCATGGTATCACCGTTTGCAGTAGGGTGTTCAGTGGGTGTAGTACTTTAGACAAATTCGGCAAGAACTTATGGTAGTAGTTTACCAGCCTGAGGAACGACCTCAGTTGTGACACATTTTCCGGTGCTGGAGCCTTGACTACTGCCTCAATCTTTTCAGGGGACTTATGTAACCCCTCTTCATCAATAACGTGGCCACAATACGAGATCTGCTTCTGGAAAAACTCGCATTTGTGGCGATTAGCTCGGAGCCCATATTCCTTCAATCTAGTGAGCACCTGCTCCAGGTTGGCGAGGTGATCACTGTCATTTTCGCCCGTGACCAGGATGTCGTCCAAATAACACTGGGTCCCTGGAATCCCTTGCAGGACTTGATCCATTGCCCTTTGCCAAATAGCCGGAGCTGATGCTACCCCGAACACCAGCCGGTTGTATTGGTAGAGACCTTTATGAGTGTTGATCGTGAGGTACTGTTTCAAGGCTTCTTCTACCTCCATTTGCAGGTACGCCTGGGCCAGATCAATCTTAGTGAAGCGTTTTCCTCCAGATAGCGAGGCGAAAATATCTTCAATCCGCGGAAGAGGATATTGTACCATGCGAAGGATTGGGTTCACTGTCACCTTAAAGTCCCCACAGATGCGAACCTTCTTTGGTTCCCCAGGCGTATTACTCAACGACCTCTTCATTACAGGAAAGATGGGTGTAGCCCACTCGCTCCAGTCCACTTTGGACAGTACTCCTGAATGTTCCAAACCTCCCAGCTCTGCTTCGACAGCTGGGCGGATTGCATAAGGTACCGGTCTGGCCTTAAGAAACTTTGGGCTTGCATTTTCCTCTATTTTGATCGTCGCTGTTATGCCTTTTAGTGTTCCGAGTCCCTCCTTGTGCCTCAGTTAGCATTTTTGACAGTCGTCCAGGTGTGACGTCGTCATCCTTTTTGGCATCTACAGTCAGTGCTTGTATGGAATGCCAATCTAGCTGTATCTTCACATCCTAGTAGTGGTGGTCCTCCATCTGGCAATACATATAGGTCCATTTTTGGTGTTTCCTTGCCGTTATATATAACGTTCACCCTTATTTTTCCTTTGGGGTAGACTTTTATCCCCGTGTACGTCTTCAAGACAATCTCTGTATCTCTCAAGGGTATATGTGAGAATAGCCGCTTGTAGTCCCTTCGGTTTATGACTGTTAGGGCTGATCCTGTGTCCAATTCCATTTTCACTTGGACTCCGGCTATCTTGAGCGTGACCCAGATAGTTTGGTGATCCTCCATTTTGATTACATTATGTAGTTTCAGACAACCCAGCCCCTTGCTTCCAGAGTCTGTATCACTTTTCTGTTTGTCTGAACTGCTCTCCGTCACCTTATGTACCTTTTTGTACTTCTCCTGTGGAGTTTCTTGCTGCTGGTTTTCTTTCCCGACCTGCAGACTCTTGCTATGTGTCCTACTTTTCCACACTGTCTGCACACTTGGTCCTTGAACCAACAATCCTTATGGTCGTGTGTTGTTCTGCCGCAGCGATAACACTTCACTGCTCCATATGATATTTCATTTGTGCCATATTCTTGCGGTCTCCGTTGTATCTCTGCAGCGCCCCGTGCGGCTGCTTTGTGTGGCACTGCCATGCTGAAAGCCTTGTCCAGCGTTAGATCCTTTTCTGATAGAAGCCGTTTCTGGGTTCCTTCACTTTGAAGCCCACACACAAACTTGTCCCTTAAAGTATCTGCTAGTCCCGTTCCAAACTGGCAGTGTTTCGATAGCTTGCACAGTTCTGTTAAATACTCAGCATTACTTTCATTCTGTATGCTGGTTCCTTTTGTGAAACTTAAATCTTTCTGCTATCAGCAGCGGTGTGGGGTTTAAGTGGTCCTGTAGGATTGCCACTATGCTTTCAAAATCCTTTTCCACTGGCTTCTCTGGGGTTACTAGGTTTCGCAGTAAGCCATACATTTTTGCACCCATGGAATTCAACAATACCAGTGCTTTCCTGGCATCTGGCACTTCATTCGCCTTGCAGTACACTTCTATGCGTTCTACATATGTCGCCCAATCTTCAACTTCATTGTCGAACGCTGTGACACTACCACTCTTCGGCATCCCTGGGTGTGGTTAGACTGGCTAAAAATGGCGTCTCCCGCGCTCTCCCTTCTTCTCCGCGGCGGCTCAAAAATGGCGTCTCCCGTGCTCTCCCTTCTTCTCCGCTGCAGCTCAAATGGCGTCTCCTGCGCTTTCCTTTCTTCCCCCGCGGATGCTGCTCAGCCCTTGAACACCGGCCGTGCTCTGTGCGTTTTCCTGCGCGCCTCTCTCTTTGACGCCGCTCGGTCCCGAACCCCGGCTGCGCCCCATGCGCTCTACCCTCTCTCTCTTTTTTTTTTTCCGTCGACGCCGCTCGGTCTTCAACCCCGGCTGCACCCTGTGCGCTTTACCCTCTCTCTTACCCCGTCGACGCTGCTCGGCCTTCCCCTGTGCCGTCGGACGGCTCCAGCCGCCGCCATCCGGGAAGGGTCTGCGCCGTACCTGCTGCCAGCCCGTCTCACTGGAGTCTCCGCCGGATGGTCGACGCCCGTGCCCCTGGAATCGGCCTTCTTCTGCAGATTTGCAGGTAGGTTCGAATCGACTCATCGCCAATGTTAAATCCGTGTATCTTAATGTAGTGTGTCCTTCAATCAATTGACAGAGACTGCAGAGGAACAATCAACAGGTGTTTACTGGATGAGGGTTACTCTAAAACTACAGTACAGATCCCTACTCAGGGTTATATACAGGTGTGGTCACTGCCGGTACTACAGTATACAGGAGCTGTAAAAAGTAGTTCTCCCCTTAAAGGTACATACACTACAGATGGGAACTGGTTGGGCCTCTGTTCAAGGAAGAAACGGAGTGCCCTCAAGCCTTCCTGGTGGGGGATGGAGGTGTAGAGAGATTGGACGTCCATCGTGAAAAGGAGACGGTTCGGGCCAGGAAATTGGAAACTTAAAGTGACGGAGGGCGTCGGAAGAGTTGCGGATGTAGGTGGGAAGAGACTGGACAAGGGGAGAAAAAATAGTGTCGGGATAGGAAGAGATAAGTTCCGTGGGGCAAAAACAGGCTGAAATGATGGGTCTACCGGGGCAGTCCTGTTTGTGGATCTTGGGAAGAAGGTAGAAGCGGGCTGTGCGGAGTTGGGGAACGATGAAGTTGGTGGCTGTGGAGGGAAGATCTCCAGAGGAGGTGAGGTCAGTGACGGTCTTGGAAACAGTGGCTTGATGTTTGGTAGTGTGGTCATGGTCCAGGCGGAGGTAGGAGGAGGTGTTGGAGAGTTGGCGTTCAGCCACCGCTAGGTAGAGGTCGGTTCGCCAAACAAGCACCACCCTTGTCAGCAGGTTTAATGACAATGTTGGGGTTGGATCTGAGAGAATGGAGTGCTGCAAGTTCAGAGGGCTGAAGGTTGGAGTGAGTGAGGGGAGCAGAGAAATTGAGACGGCCGATATCACACCGGCAGTTTGCAATGAAAAGATCTAGAGAGGTTAAGAGGCCAGAGGGAGGGGTCCAGGTAGAACGAGAATTCTGAAAACGCGAGAAAGGGTCAGCTGTGTGTGGGGAAGACTCCTGGCCAAAGAAGTGGGCACGGAGATGAAGGCGGGGGAAAAAGAGCTCAGCATTGTTTCTCCACAGATGCTGCCTGACCTGCTGAGTATTTCTAGCATTTTCTGTTTTTATTTCAGATTTCCAGCATCCGCAGTATTTTGCTTTTGCTTTAGTATTAGTGAACTAGTTGGGTAGGTACAACAATCCAACAGCTTGCTGGTTACTCTTACTGATACCAGCTCTTTATTCCAGATTTATTTATTTTAATTGAGTTCAATTTCTTAAACTGCCACGGTAGGATTTGAGCTCACGTTCTCAGTATTATTAGTCCAGACCTCTGGATTACTATTCTGGTTCAGTAAATTTTCAGCCTGCCTCAGTCGCACTCTGACCTCTGAATCAGAAGCTTGTGGGTTCAAGCCCCACTCCAGAGATATAATCCAGGCTGACACGCCAGTGCAGTAGTGCTTTGTTGGATTTGCCATTTTACGGATCAGTCGTCAAACCGAGGCCCCATCTGTCCTCTCAGCTGGACGTGAAAGATCCCATGGCACTATTCGAAGAGGAGCAGGGGAGTTCTCCTGGTGCCCTGGTCAACATTTATCCCTCAACCAACATCCCTAAAAAACAGATTATCTGGTCGTTTATCTCATTGTTGTTTGTGGGAGCTTGCTGTGTGCAAATTGGCTGCTGCGTTTCCTACATTACAACAGTGAATTCTCTTCAAAAGTACTTAATTGGCTGCAAAGCACATTGGGACATCCCAAGGTCATTTAAGGTGCTATATAAATGCAAATCTTTCTTTCTATATAACTTGCAGAGCAGTACCTCATTGTATCAGAAGTTAAATGATGGATGGAGCTGGCACGGATACAAACACTGAATAAATCCCTTGGGCTAGAAATTCTTTATTCCCAAGGAATGGGCGGTGTCAATAGAAAAGTTGGAGAATTAGTGCCAGGCACAAATGCTTCAGCCTGCACGCAAAATTCGTGCTCACTGCTCAATAAAATGATTGGAGTCCTAAATCAAGTCTTAAAACCCAAGCTCATTGGCATTATGCTCAAAGGGTGGATCAATATCGGTAGCATTCTAATCGCAACTCATTACTGCCACAGGCTTTTTTCACTTCTTAAAGGGGAGGTTCATTGATGCTGCAGCACCTCATTCTCAGCTTTGCTGGCTGTGCAGCTGCCTCAGCAAACAGAAGCAGAACAAGGAGAAGGAGCCGGAGGACTGAACCAGGTGTGCTCATGGCAGATTAACGCCTCAAGGAGAGAGCCTGCAGATTCTCTGATGCAGCATTGGAGGCTTTGATTTTTGCTGTGGTAAGGAGAGCGGTGCTCTACCCAACAAGTGGCAGGAGGCCCTCACCACAAGTCTTCCGCACCATGTGGAGGGAGGTGGCGCAGCACCTCTTGGGCAGCATTGTAGTCCCCAGGATCCACACACAGTGCAGGAAGAAATTTAATGACCTCACTCAGGTGGTCAGAGTGAGTGAATGCTTCAACAAATGCTACATACCACCATCTGTACCACAATCTGCAAACACTGCCCAAAGCACCACACCCCCAGCACTCACCCACCAACAATCTCTACCTACCAGCACTCACACCCACATCTCACACCTTGCACACAATGAGAGCTATTCAACTATGGCAGGCACATCACCCAAACACATTGCTCCACACTTAGTCACACATACTTTCCTTTCTCTTGCAGGCCAAGGTGGCTCACAACAGGAGGGAGCAGGAGCGCACAGGCAGTAGACAAGCCGATACCCAACCATTGTCTGAGCTGGAGACTCGAGTGCTGCAGATTATTGGGCACCAGGTGGTGGGCGCCGTGGCCAGTGGCGACATTGACCCCCTTGGGGGCAACAACCGTATGTTCATCCCTATTCCTTCTTCTCACATCCCACTTCCCCCTCACTCCACAAGCGTTTCGCACTTTCCAACTAATCATGCTGTATGCCTGCATTTCACTCTTCCTGCTCCCCTCCCTTCAACTTAACCTGACTCTTGTGCCTTTATGCTTTCAGATAATCAGCAAGCACCTGAGCAGCCTACCCCTGAGGGCACCGTAGAGAGCCAGGCGGGACAAGAGGAGGAGGAAGAACACACCGCATCACTGTATGTCTCACCCGCAGGCACCAGCTCAGATACTGGCACTATGCGTTCTTTAGAGGCTAGTATAGTGGTGGGACCTGCACAGGGTGAGGCACTGGGGACGAGAGGGATGCAGCAAGGCCAGGGGGAAAGGGAAGCTCGGGGGCCATCTCTCCGGAGGGCGAGCTCGCACGTGATTTCTGCTGCACAGGACTCAGATGAGAACCTTAATGGGGAAGCATTTAGAAGAAGAGTGATGGGCATGCACATGGAGATGATAGGTGCAATGGCGAGGGTGCCTGAGAGCCTCTCGGCAATGGCAAAGAGTGTGGAGGAGTGCGCCTCCAACATTGCACAAGGCTCTGCGCACGCCATGGAGCCCATCATTTCCAGTCTGCAAAGGATGGTGGACTTCCAGAGAGACTGTGGCGACCCAGACCTGATGCCGCGTGTGATGGGCGATCTGGCAGCTACCACTGCAACACAGGGGGAAGCGACGCAATGTCTTAGTGCTGTAATGCAGTCTCAGCTTGATGCAACGCAAGCTCTGACTGCTGCCATTGTGACTGGATCTACCACAGTCGATCGGGGCTTTCACAGTGTCACAGCAGGCCAGCAATCTGTGCTCCAACAGATTGCTAGGGATACTGTGTGCTGCCCTGGGGGAGTGCCAGTGGGTCAGTGGAGTTTGAACCCGCTGTCCTCTCTCAGGATGACAGCATTCCTGCTCCCACCACTGCCACTCCACTATTGCTCTTGTCGCTGCCTGTCATCCAGCCAGCCCAGACTGCTGCCGCCCATGCTGAGCTGGGGTAGTGTACAGCCAGGCTTTCCAGGTCCAGAGCGGGTCGAGGGCGTCCTGCAAGACCATCTGAAGTCTCCTGCATGGACACTCAGCAGCCATGGCATAGTGGTTAGCACTGTTGCCTCACAGCGCCAGGGACCTGGGTTCGAATCCGGCCTCGGGTGACTGTCTGTGTGGAGTTTGCACATTGTCATAGAGTCATAGAGTCATAGAGTTTTACAGCACAGAAAGAGGCCCTTCGGCCCATCGTGTCTGCGCCGCCCATCCATCCCTGTCCAGTCTAATCCCATTTTCCAGCATTTGGTCCATAGCCTTGTATGCAATGGCATTTCAAGTGCTCATCCAAATGCTTCTTGAATGTTGTGAGGGTTCCTGCCTCTACCACCCTTTCAGGCATTGAGTTCCACATTCCAACCACCCTCTGGGTGAAAAAGTTCCTCCTCAAATCTCCTCTAAATCTCCTGCCCCTTACCCTGAATCTATGCCCCCTTGTTATTGACCCCCCTACTAAGGGGAAAAGTTCCTCTTTGTCTACCCTATCTATGCCCCTCATCATTTTGTACACCTCAATCAGGTCCCCCCTCAGCCTTCTTTGCTCCAAGGAAAACAACCCCAGCCTGTCCAGCCTCTCTTCATAGCTGAGGCGCTCCATCCCAGGTAACATCCTGGTGAATCTTCTCTGCACCCTCTCCAAAGCAATCACATCCTTCCTATAGTGAGGCGACCAGAACTGCACACAGTACTCCAGCTGTGGCCTCACCAGCGTTTTGTACAGCTCCATCATAACCTCCCTGCTCTTATATTCTATGCCTCGGCTAATGAAGGCAAGTATCCCATATGCCTTTTTAACCACCTTATCTACCTGTTCCGCTGCCTTCAGGGATCTATGTACATGTACACCAAGGTCCCTCTGACCCTCTGTACTTCCTAGGGTCCTACCACTCATTGTGTATTCCCTTGCCTTATTTGTCCGTCCAAAATGCATCATCTCGCACTTTTCAGGGTTAAATTCCATTTGCCACTTTTCCGCCCATCTGACCAACCCGTTTATATCGTCCTGTAGCCTGAGGCTTTCCTCCTCACAATTTACCACCCCACCAATTTTCGTGTCATCTGCGAACTTACTGATCATACCTTTTACATTCTCATCCAAATCATTTATGTAGATCACAAACAACAAGGGACCCAGCACCGATCCCTGAGGTACCCCACTGGACACAGGCTTCCAGTCACAAAAGCAACCTTCGACCATCACCCTCTGCCTCCTGCCACTCAGCCAGTTTATGATCCAACGCGCCAAGGCACCCTGGATCCCATGGGCTCTTACCTTCTTGACCAGTCTCCTATGCGGGACTTTGTCAAAAGCTTTACTGAAGTCCATGTAAACCACATCCACAGCATTTCCCTCATCCACCCCCCTAGTCACCCCCTTGAAAAATTCAATCAGATTTGTCAGACATGATTTACCCTTGACAAAGTCATGCTGACTATCCCCGATTAATCCTTGCCTCTCCAAGTGGAGACCAGTTTTGTCCCTCAGAATTTTTTCCAATAATTTCCCTACCACAGATGTTAGGCTCACTGGCCTGTAATTCCCTGGTTTATCCCTGCTACCCTTCTTGAATAATGGTACTACGTTAGCTGTTCTCCAGTCCTCTGGTACATCCCCTGTGGCCAGAGAGATTCTGAAAATTTGTGTCAGAGCCCCTGCAATCTCCTCCTTTGCCTCCCACAGCAGCCTGGGATACATCTCGTCTGGGCCTGGGGATTTATCCACTTTTTGGCCTGCTAAAACCGTTAGCACCTCCTCCCTCTCGATGCTAATATGTTCAAGTATGTCACAGCCCCCTTGCCCGATTTCTATGTCTGCATCGTCTTTCTCCATAGTGAACACAGATGCAAAAAATTAATTTAAAACCCCGCCTACATCATCTGGCTCTACACACAGATTGCCACTTTGGTCCCTAATGGGCCCTACCCTTTCCCTGGTTATCCTCTTGCCCTTAATATACTTATAAAACATCTTAGGATTTTCCTTTATTTTGCTCGCCAGTGTTATTTCATGGCCCCTCCTCGCCCTCCTAATTTCTTTTTTAAGTATGCCCCTGCATTTTTTATACTCCTCTAGGGCTTCTTCCGTCTTTAGTCTTTTGTAACTGCCAAAAGCCCCCCTTTTATTTCTAATGCATTTTTGTATATCCCTTGTCATCCAAGGTTCCCTTTGCTTGTTGGTCCCACCCTTGACCTTTACAGGAACATGTTGGCGTTGTACTCTCTCTATTTCCCTTCTGAAAGTCTCCCACTGTTTTGATGCGGATTTTCCTATAAGTAGCTGCTCCCAGTCCAATTTGGCCAGATCCTGCCTTATCATATTAAAATCGGCCTTCCCCCAATTTAGAACCCTTATTTCCGGGCCGTCTTTGTCTTTTTCCATGACCACCTTAAATCTCACCGAATTGTGGTCACTGTCGCCAAAATGCTCTCCTACTGACACTTCCACCACTTGCCCGGCTACATTCCCTAGAATTAGGTCCAGTACCGCCCCCTCTCTTGTAGGACTTTCTACATGTTGGCTCAAAAAGCTCTCCTGGATGCACTTTAAGAATTCTGCACCCTCTAAGCCTTTCACACTCTGACTATCCCAATTTATATTGGGGAAGTTGAAATCCCCCACTATTATTTTCGCACTTTTCTGAGATTTGCCTACATATCTGTTCCTCTATCTCCCCCTGACTGTTTGGGGGCCTATAGTACACTCCCAGCAAAGTGCTTGCCCCCTTTTTGTTTTTAAGTTCTACCCATATGGCCTCATTAGAGGAACCCGCTAATATATCATCCCTCCTTACAGCAGTAATTGACTCCTTAATTAATATTGCAACACCCCCTCCCCTTTTACACCCCCCTCTGTCTCGCCTGAAGATTCTATACCCCGGAATATTGAGCTGCCAGTCCTGACCCTCCCTCAACCATGTCTCCGTGATAGCAACAATATCGTACTCCCATGTGTTCAACAACAACTTCAGTTCATCCACCTTATTTGCAAGACTCCTTGCATTAAAATAAATGCCTTCCAGCCCTGCCATATTCTCTTTTGCCTTCACATATTTGCTTTGCCTTCCCAGCTGACTTGTTTTTCCCTCTGTATTTGGCTGTAAATCACCCCCTACTATAGCTCCACTCTGTACCCCATCCCCCTGCCAAGTTAGTTTAAACCCCCCCCAGCAGTGCTAGCAAACCTCCCCGCAAGGATATTGGTTCCCCTCTGGTTCAGGTGTAAACCGTCTGACTTGTACAAGTCCCACCTTTCCCAGAAGCAGACCCAGTGATCCAGGAAACTAAAGCCCTCCCCCCTGCACCAACCCTTTAGCCATGCATTCATCTGTTCTATCTTCCTATTCCTATACTTACTAGCACGTGGCACCGGGAGTAATCCAGAGATTACAACCCTTGAGGTCCTGCTCTTTAATCCTTCACCTAGCTCCCTAAATTCTTGCTGCAGGACCTCATCCCTCTTTTTACCTATGTCGTTGGTACCAATGTGGACCACGACCACTGGCTGTTCACCCTCCCCCTCCAGAATGCCCTGCAGCCGCTCAGTGACATCCTTGACCCTGGCACCAGGGAGGCAACAAACCATCCTGGATTCACGTCTACGGCCACAGAAACGCCTATCTGTTCCCCTTACTATAGAATCCCCTACCACTATTGCTCTCCCACTCTTTTTCCCCCCTTCCTGGGCAGCAGGAGCACCGCCAGTGCCAGGAAGTTGGCTGCTGCTGCCTTCCCCTGGTGAGTCATCCCCCTCAACAGTATCCAAAGCGGTATACTTGTTTGAAAGGGGGATGTCCGCAGGGGTTCCCTGCACTACCTGCCTGCCTTTGTTGCTCCGCCTGATGGTCACCCCCTGTGCTGCCCTACCCTGAGGCATGAACAACTCGCTAAACGTGCTATCCATGAGCCTCTCAGCATCGCGTATGCTCCAAAATTCATCCACCCGCAGCTCGAGCGCCACAATGCGGTCTACAAGTAGCTGCAGCTGGATGCATTTCCCGCACACATGGTCGCCAGGGACACTGGCAGCGTCCCTGATTTCCCACATAGAGCAGGAGGAGCAGAACACGGGTCTGAGCTCTCCTGCCATGACTTACTCCTTTAATTAATCTAAAAATTTATTCAATACCCCAGTTACAGGTATACTCTAGGGCGCTTTATTTACCAACTGTCCTCACCACAACAGAGCCCCTAGAAATTTAACACCACAGAATTCAAGCTTGTAATGAAAAGAGAGAAATACTCACCAACCAATCACTTACCTGCTCCCTGGTGACGTCTCACCCCGATTACTTTTTACCTCCCTGCAACTACCGAGCTCACAGACTGGAGTTTGGTATGCCTCTCCTGGCCTCGCTGCCGCTTTTATTGCCGCCGAGTCTCCCACAGGTCCCGCCTCTCGCTGCCTGCCGCCGCTGCTCTGAGGCCTCTCCTGGCCTCGCTGCCGCTTTTATTGCCGTCGAGTCTCCCACAGGTCCCGCCTCTCGCTGCCTGCCGCCGCTGCTCTGAGGCCTTTCCTGGCCTCGCTGCCGCTTTTATTGCCGCCGAGTCTCCCACAGGTCCCGCCTCTCGCTGCCTGCCGCCGCTGCTCTGAGGCCTCTCCTGGCCTCGCTGCCGCTTTTATTGCCGCCGAGTCTCCCACAGGTCCCGCCTCTCGCTGCCTGCCTCCGCTGCTCTGAGGCCTCTCCTGGCCTCGCTGCCACTTTTATTGCCGCCGAGTCTCCCACAGGTCCCGCCTCTCGCTGCCTGCCGCCGCTGCTCTGAGGCCTCTCCTGGCCTCGCTGCCGCTTTTATTGCCGCCGAGTCTCCCACAGGTCCCGCCTCTCGCTGCCTGCCACCGTGTTTGCGTGGGTTTCCTCCGGGTGCTCCGGTTTCCTCCCACAGTCCAAAGATGTGCGGGTTAGGATGATTGGCTATGATAAATTGACCCTTAGTGTTAGGGGGATTAAATACGTGGGGTTACGGGGATCGGGAGGGATATGTGTCAGTGCAGGCTCGATGGGCCGAAATGGCCTCTATCTGCACTGTGGGGTTTCTGTGATTCTGTGATTCCACCAGCCCTGCTGCAGCCACTGGGCCAACACTTTGTAGAGCGCTAGAGTAGGCAAAGGCACAGTAACGCCAGGCACTAAGGGATTACACAAAGGTGAATAGTTAATATTTTTGTTGTAAATATGTGTTCACTGATTCTTGATGAATTTATTAATTCACTTACCATTCTCTTGTGGTTTCTGTCATTTCAGCTTTGATACAGCCTGCGAGAGGAATGCAATGATGGGGATGTGGTGAGCAAATGAGATCTGAGGTTTAAGTCATCCTGGTGTGAGGCTGGAGGTCTGTTTGGAGGAGGTGGCAGAGTTCTGTGACCACTTCCTTGGTGAGGCGGAGCCATCTAATACATTGCTCCTTGCTTAATTGAAGGTAGGAGAAGTGCTCTCGCAATAGCCTCGGAGGGTAAGGCCTCCTGGTGAGAGCCTTGATGTCCCTCCTCATCTCTCTGCACACATGTTTCCGTATTTCTTTCTGCCTACGCTCCCTCCACCATAGATCCTGGCGAGTGAGGTCAATTGCCAGTACAGCCACCATTAAATTACCAAGTGTAGCAGTTTGAATCTTTGAAGAATAAATGTAACTAATTTTTAGTTGCCAGAAGACTCCTGATACAAAAGAACCTTGATTTAATTGAATGAAACTGTTACAATGGGTGAAACTAACAAAAAAACACAGAAACTGCATTAACCTGACAGCTGCAAGTGATTACTGATGATCCCTTTAAATAACATCCCTGGAGCCAGCTTCCTGGTGCTGCACGCCAGCTCTCCCTGTCAGTGTTTACTCCAGGCAGTGAGATAAGTGACGAGAATCAATTTTACAAATCAGGCAGTCTGAGTGTTGCACACTCAGTGATGTAACAATCTACTTGGCGTTCCCGGTGATACCTCTTACCGGTGGCGCTACGGGGGGCTGGATTTGACGTGCAGCGCTGGATTCGCCTCGCCCCCATGATACTGGTCTAGCGCCCCATTAGCACCATCTACTGGCGCTAGCGGGAGGTGCTAAGGGGACGAACTTCTCTCCCCTTGTCTTTACATCATGCCTGTAGCCCATGGTTCATTTGACTTGGCAGTTTGGTAGAAGAGCAAGGATTAGTTATAAATTTCCTGTACTGTTTCGCTGAACTAGAACACTACACATTCCAGCACTGTGAACAAATTAACTGATATCTGAGCATATGGGTTGGGGACAGGTTCGGGTTGTTAAAAGCAGATAGAGTCTTGGTCGTTCCTAGGGTCCTAATGTGGTGATTCAGAGCTTCTGTGATATGCATTCATGGGTGCTCCTGGGTCCACCTCTGCTCTCACTGCAGCAAATGCAAGGAGAGTTTCCTGAAATGTCCTTTTCAATCCAATGAACAACTCCCTGCTGTTTCACAGAGAGTGCCCTGTTTGCTGACGACACTTTGAAGACACTTTGACCTTTTCCATGCCACTGCCTGTCTTGAGTGACTTGGTAAGGAAGCACCTATGATTTTGGGGAAGCTCTTAAGCCTCAGGAGGTTTTGTGGCTCAGGATCTCGGTCAGTGTTCCGCCTCGGACTGTTGCCCACCCAGACCCACGATGGTTTGTGCGGCGTTGAGTGACATTCCTGGGTGGGATCCCTGGGTTGGTAGCCAAGCCAACCAGGTTGTACGCAGCTGACCCACCCTGGAACTCTCATGGCAGCTTCCATCTTGACAGTGGCATCTTCCCCCTCGATGGGCGGGTACAAGCGTGTGAGCAGAGCTAGTGTACGATTGTGGATGTGGTCCCAGCCTCTGGTCAGTGCTGATCAGTCCCAAAGTGGCAGACTCAAGCTGGGACCAGGAATCCCCATGGGGGTGTGGAGCAATATATCACAACATGCTAATTTGATATTTCTGAGTCTAGTCTTTACCTAATGGGACCAAGGAGTTTTTCAGACTGAGGGGCAAAAGTGCCAGAAGGGTGCAAACGTTTGACAGGGTACTTGAAGGAACACCACTAATCTGATGGCAGTATGTGAATCACACAGACACTGCCTTCTGCACTCAATCAACAAATGCGACAGCAAGCAGTGTTTAAAGGCGAACATCCCTTTCGTTGGTCAGTTAACACCAAGGGCTACTGGTCTTTGCAAATACAAATATGTTCGGGATCATATAATGTCTGCATATTTATATTAATGTCTGATGTCTGATTATCGCATGGGGTGAGAGGTCTTGAATGGAACCACAACATATTTTCTAATTAATGGCACTCTCTAAATCCGTAACCTGTATTTTAATGCAGCCCCACTGCTGCGGAGTGGAGGCTTTTACAGCCAGCTTTGGTTTTCAAGGGCACCTTTGAAAGATGAAATTTTATCACGACAATCTCATCTTAGATCTCAAGCTTATTTGTTCCTTATCAGTTTTATTTTTGTCAAAACCTGTGCTCCTGACATGAATCAAAGCATGAAATTAACCTGGAGGAAACGTGCGATTTCCAAACTCCAAATGGGGACAGTAGGTCATGCTGCAGTCCTTAACGCAATTCTGCCGGTGACTGCATAGTAATATAGAGCCACATTTCACCTTCACCCCTCTGGCACTTCCGCACCTCACAGTCCAGTGTGGAAAACCAAGTCAATAATACTCTGCATAACAGCTGCCATTCCACTGCTTATACCAAGCTTCCAGCTCTTCCAAAGCCAAACTGTGATAGAAACAGGTTGAACGTATTAGGGTAAATTTTCCAAAATCCCATACCACAGCCAGCTAGAAAACCATGGGCAGCGCTGCCACTGTTGTGTGATATGTGTGCTGGCTGCATGCTGGGCCTGCTCACTCACGGTGCACAATTCACTTCCTTGGGATTTTGCTCAGCGCTTTCACACATGATCATTTACTGCAGAGCTGAGTTATCCATCCGGTGGGATCTACAGAGTAATTGTTCACATCCAGCAAGTGGATTTGGGCCACGTTCCCTTTGTTAATAAGTCTTAGGCTCTGCTGCCAGTAGCTGATATAAAATAATATGTAAAAGTGCACTAAGAGACAATCTGTGCTTAAGGGAAGACTGCAGTGTGGAGCAATGAGTACGAGGAATTGATAGAATTCAAAGAGCCTTCAGTAAGTGGGTGTTAAATTAGCTGGGCAAAAATGTTGATAGAATTTTAAAAAAGAAGAGATATGCTAAGGAGGTCAAGGTGCTCACCCTTACCTTCAAATCCCTCTAAGGGCTTGCCCCTCCCTCTCTTTCCGATTCCACCCAGTCATTTATCACCACTTGTGCCCTTCCACTCAAGAGCCTTGAACATAAAAATCTATGCCGCCACTCCATTGCTGTACTGAGGGAGCGCTGCACTGTCAGCGGTACCATCTTTCGGATGAGATGTTAAACAGAGACCCTCTGTTCTTTCAGGTGTACGTAAAAGATCTCATAACACTATTTCTAAGAACAGCAGGAGAGTTATCCCCAGTGTGCGGGCCAATATTTATCCATCAATCAATATAACAAAAACAGATTACCTGGTCATTATCACATTGTTGTTTGTGGGAGCTTGCTGTGCGCACATTGGCTGCTGCGTTTCCTACATTATGACAGTGACAACACTTCAAAATTAGCTGTAAAGTGCTTTGGGATGTCTTGAGTTCGTGAAAGGCGCTATATAAATCTAAGTCTTTCTTTATTCTCCCACTCCGACACTGGCTTACGCTTTGCTCTCTGCTCCCCTTGTTCAGCCATCAACACTCGCTCCCTCAGCCCTATGCCTCCATCCTCTAGAACTCGCTCTGCAATCAGATCTGGTCTCCTTCATTTTGCATGTGCTTTTTCCATGCTCTTAACCCCACTCCTCTCTTCTGTTTCTCCTGCTCTGTGCCTGCTCCTTCTCCCACTGCTAGGGAGGGGGGGCGGGGGAGGGGCTGGTCTGTGTACCTGACTCGTGACACTTCTGACTTTCTGTAATTAATCTTAAATCACCAGGGAATCGGGAATGCAAGAGTCAGGATTCTGTGAATGGGTTGTGCTGACCTCTGCACTCCCAATGCTCTGGACGTGGCTCCACTCCTGTCAAGAGAATCTGCACATTGCAGAATTGATCCTATAACGTTCATTGTCCACCTCTGTGCTCAATGGAGTATTGTCAATAAGCACACATTTCAATGTGTTGTACCACAGCCTTTAAATAACCTCCTCAGATGATGCCGGGTCTAAGGTCTTGTGTACACAAATCTTATTTTCTTTTCTACACAGATGATTCATCCCAATGCCTAGCTACAGCTGTTTCTTCAGAAGATCGTCGGACCCTCTTAGAACCTGACCCTGTGGACCAACCTTGTACTGAAGTGAAGAATGAAGAGGAAGATGAAAGAACTTACTCCATCACTGAGATCATGGAATGGCAACAAAGATCCAAGGAGCTTTACATGGTTGATGGAAGAGAATATTAGAGGACATCCAGAGCGTTAAATATCAAGGTCTTACACAGCGTTAAGCACATACGCTTGAAATACACGGAGCTATATCTGCCTTAGAGATCAGGAGTGGTTGCTCGGCAACAACTCATTCATCTCCTTCCCACCACACACTTTGAGACAGTAGGAAACAGAGAGTTCCTCCAGGGCTCAGCGCACTGAACTTATATTTGTTGTTACACAGAGTGGCTTAAAGCATTTTCAGAGTGACATTAGCCCATTGTGTTGTACTTAGTGAGGTTGGATCTCTCGTCAGTCTGGTGATTGCTGTCAGCCAAAGCCAACAGTTCAAGGGTGACACCAGGCCGATCCATTTTGACTTCTCTGGTGACCAGCCTGCTGGGATTGTTGAAGCAGCCTTGAGCCCTACAGAGGCTGATATGCTGCTCCTCTTAGAACCTGACCCTGTGGACCATCCTTGTACTGGTGACGTTTTACAAAATGTCGACTTTGTTTAATGGTCAGAGTTTTCCAACAGTGATAAGCAGTAGTGAAGCAAACCAATAATCTTTCATTTTCTAGGTAAAAATATCACTGTAAATTGTTCAATCCCACTCTACCTCCATACTTTTCATTCATGCCAGAACATAAATTGCCATTTCAATTATTGTAGAGAGTGGATGTAAGCTGGGAGTTTTCCCTCACACTCGAATTAGGGCGATTAGGATACACAGAATTGTAGACCGGGCATTTGCATAGGGTAGCAGCACCACAGGGACTGTCAGCAGGTGAGTCACCCATCGCTTTTTTCACAGTACAAGCCCCAACAGTCCATCACTGGATTGTTTGTTCACACCCATCCCCTTCCACACAGAAAAAAAAACAAAAGCAAGGAGTTTTTAAAAATTCAATCCTGGGCCACGTTCTCCCACCGTCCCGGCCATTCTGAACCCCTCGGTCACTTTGAATCTCTCGGTCACGCTGAATCTCTCCGTCACTCTGTCTGAAGCAAACCAATAATCTTTTTTCTAGGTAAAAATATCACTGTAAATTGCTCAATCCCACTCCACCTCCATACTTTTCATTCATGCCAGAACATAAATTGCCATTTCAATTATTGTAGAGAGTGGATGTAAGCTGGGAGTTTTCCCTCACACTCGAATTATGAAAATTAGGATACAAGGAATTTGCATACAGTGGCTCCACCACAGGGAGTGTCAGCAGGTGAGTCACCCATCGCCTTTATCACAGTACAAGTCCCAATAGTCCATCACTGGATTGTTTGTTCACACCCATCCCCTTCCACCCAGCAAAGAACAAAATGACAGCGAGGAGTTTTTTTTAATTCGTTCATGGGATGTGGGCGTCGCTGGCAAGGCCAGCATTTATTACCCATCCCTAATTGCCCTTGAGAAGGTAGTGGTGAGCCGCCTTCTTGAACTGCTGCAGTCTGTGTGGTGAAGGTACTCCCACAGTGCTGTTAGGGAGGGAGTTCCAGGATTTTGACCCAGCGACGATGAAGGATCGGCGATATACTTCTAAGTCAGGATGGTGTGTGACTTGGAGGGGAACTTGGAGATGGTGGTGTTCTCATGGTTGTAGTGGCGAGAAAGAACTAAATCGTTTTTTAAAGAAATTGTTCATCTGTGGATTTCAAGGAGCTAAATTCTAGATTAAGGAGCAGAACCTCCAGGGCAGTAATCGCCCAGTGTCACGCGCTGCTTCAGACAGGGAGAGTAAGATTAGGATTATCAATGCGCGGTTGGAAGGATGGTGTAGAAAGGAGGGTTTCCTTCCCCACCCGAGGCCCTGGATCACTCTCCCCTCTGAGGCCCTGGATCACTCCCCCTGCCCGGTCACTCCCCCACTGATCACACCCCTGATATCTCCCCGCCCGATTCTCAGGGTTTCCGTACCTCACCATTTGTGTTCAGGGTAAAAAATGGATGCTCCTGAATTTCAACCCCAGATCCCTTGGTTACTGAAAGTAATTTTATCCCCCAAAAATGGATGGATTTGGGCCAGGTGGGATGTAAAAACATTGAAAATCTCAAATCCAAATCCAGTCCGCCTCCAACCAATACATTTCTTGTTTTAACAGAGGCGGGACGAGGTACGGGCGACCAACCCACTCCCAGGAGGTGGGTTGTTCTTTAAGTATTTTAATGTGGCTGCATGCCTCACATTTTATCTCTCTTCCATGTTTCGCCCTGGCCTTGGGATACCCAGCAGCTCAAGGGAGGAGAGGTTGCTGCGTGGAAGAGGAAAGTGCCTTTCCAGCATTGTTTGTGGCCTCGAGGAGCGGGAGTGCTTCCTCCCAGCCCCCCAATCTATCCTGCTTCCCCACACCACCCCCCCAACCCCGTGAACAGACCCCCCTGGGATTGGAACCCCACCGAGACCAGACCCATCCCCACGGTCCAAACTACTCCCCCCACCGAGCCACAATCTCCTACCGACCCGATCTTTCCGATCCCTCCCTTTTCCTTCCTCTGTGCTCCCCGGCTCCGGCCTCCAATTTCCCCCCAACACTTCCGATCTCCCCCCAACCCTTCCGATCTTGCCCCAACCCTTCCTATTCCCCCCTACTCATCCAATCCAGTCAAATCCAATAATGTCAAATTCAATCCATTCCAGTCAAATCCAATAAAATCCAATCCAGCCAATCCAGCAGCCCAATCCGGTCCAAATCAAAACAAATCGAATCCAATACAATCAAATCTACCACTGCAGTCCAATACAATACAAATCCAACTGCTGTGCTGTTGGGGAGGGTTTAAACTAGCTTGGCAGGGGAATGGGAACTGGAGGGTAGAATCAGAAGGGAGAAAAGCTAAGCTGGAAATAAATAATAGGGGTTCAGGTAAAGGGTTATTTAGGAAGGCAAAGAGAAAGGAGAAGGAGATAGTGCAGGGCAACGACAGGAGTAATGATAACCAGAATGTATCAGGAAGGGGCAGAGCGAACAAGCATAAGTGTGCACCAGAAAATAGAGTCAAAGTAAGGAAAGATGATAAGGTAAAATTAAAGGCTCTTTATCTGAATGCACGCAGCATTCGTAACAAGATAGATGAGTTGACGGCACAAATAGAAATAAATGGGTATGATCTGATAGCCCTTACAGGAAGAATGAAAAAGCAAATTATTATTTAAATGGAGTGACACTACAAACTGCTGCAGTACAAAGGGATCTGGTGGTCGTAGTACATGAAACACAAAAAGTTAGCATGCAGGTACAGCAAGTAATTAGGAAGGCTAATGGATTGTTGGCCTTTATTGCAAGGGGTATGGAGTATAAAAGTAGGGAAGTTTTGATGCAACTTTACAGGGCACTTGTGAGGCTGCACCTGGAGTACTGCATACAGTTTTGGTCTCCTTATTTAAGGAAGGATATACTTGCATTGGAGGCAGTGCAGAAAAGCTTCACTCGGTTGATTCCTGGGATGAAGGGGTTGGCGTATGATGAAAGGTTGAGCAGGTTGGGCCTATACTCATTGGAGTTTAGAAGAATGAGAGGTGATCTTATTGAAACATATAAGATTCTGAGGGGGATTGACAGGGTGGATGCTGAGAGGCTGTTTCCCCTAGTGGGGGTATCTAGAACTAAGGGGCACAGTTTTGGAATAAGGGCTCGCCCATTTAAGACGGAGATGAGGAGGAATTTCTTCTCTCAGAGTGTCGTGAATCTTTGGAATTCTCTACTCCAGAGAGCATTGGAGGCGGAGTCATTGAACATATTCAAGCGGAGAGTGACAGACATTTGAACTACAAGGGAGTCAAGGGGTATGGGGAGAGCGCGGGAAAGTAGTGTTGAGGTCGAGCTTGGATCAGCCATGATCTTATTGAATTGTGGAGCAGGCTCGAGGGGCGGATTGGCCTACTCCTGCTTCTGTTTCTTATGTTCTTATGTTCTTACGTTCAACTCAATCAAGTCCACCAGTCCAGTTCAGTGAAAATCAAATCAAATTCATCCATTCATATCCACTAGTACAGTCAAACCTAAACAAAACAAATCCAATCCAATTCAATCCAAGCTGATCCAATCCAATCCAATCCAAACATATTCACCAGCCAATTCCAAATCAAATTAAGTCTAATAAAATGAAACCAAATCAAATAGAATCAAATCAAAATCAATCCAATCCATTCTGATCTATTCAAATCCACCAGTCCTGTCCCATCCAAGTCCAGTGAAATCCACCATTCCAGTCCAAAACAAATCCAATCAAACCCAATCCAATCCAATCCAATACAAAACTAGGAAAATTGCCCAGGTATGTCCTGTCCACAAACAGCATGAAAAATCCTATCTGGCCAAATACCGCCCTATCAGTCTACTCTCAATCATCAGCAAAGTGATGGAAGGTGTTGTCAACAGTGCTATCAAGCACCACTTATCAATAACCTGCTCACTGATGCTCAGTCTGTGTTCCACCAGGACAACTCAGCTCCAGACCTCATTACAGCCTTGGTCCAAACATGGACAAAAGAGCTGAATTCCAGCGGTGAGGTGAGAGTGACTGCCCTTGACATCAAGGCAGCATTTGACCAAGTATGATATGAAGGGGCCCTAGTCAAATTGAAGTCAATTGGAATCAGGGGGAAAGCTCTCCACTGGCTGGAGTCATACCTAGCACAAAGGAAGATGGTTGTGGTGGTTGGAGGTCAGTTATCTCAGCCCCAGGACATCGCTGCAGGAGTTCCTCAGGGCAGTGTCCTGGGCCCCAACCATGTTCAGATGTTTCACCATCTGGTCAGATTCCTTCCCTCCATCATAAGGTCAGAAGTGGAGATGCTCGCTGATGATTGCACAGTGTTCAGTTCAATTCGCATCTTCTCAGATAATAAAACAGTTCATGCTCGCGTGCAGCAAGACCTGGGCTGATAAGTGGCAAGTAATATTTGCGCCACACAGGTTCGGTAGCATAGTAGTTATGTTACTGGACTAGTAATCCAGAAGCCTGGATTAATAATCTGGAGACGTGAGTTCAAATCTCACCACAGGCAGCTGGGTAATTTAAATTCAATTAATTAAATAAATCTGGAATTAAAAACTGGTATTGTAGGAATGTCTAGTTCCTATCTGTAATGTGTTGACTGTTTTGAAAATGTTTATGTTTATAGAGCACTAACAAAAGTGTTACTGATATTATCTTTATTGTTTTCTTGAAAGTTGATTGATATTGATTTTGTTAAACCTCAAAGAAAGGGGGATGTAATGATCAATAACATGTCACTCTATAGTGGACACTAGGTGGAGCCGTAGAGCTGTAGAGCTGTATATAGCTGTATGTATAAGACTACACTACCCAGCTGTATGTATATTAAGACTACATTACCCTTGAGGCACTAGGCTACCCACAAGGCAGCAGTCAAGATGGATGCCACTACAGATACTGTACCTAGTCCACATCTGCTCAATAAAAGTGTCTAGCAAAAGCTAGCTGTGTTCATAATAAGAATGTCTATTTATTAATGAACATAAGATGGTACCAGGATGGTGAAGATCTGCTGAAAATTGTGAAAAGCGACATGGAGAATTTGAAGCCACCAGAGCATTTGAAACTCACAGGAAACATCGACTACAATTGGCAGACTCTTAAACAACAATTCGAACTCTACATTGCAGCCATCGGATTCGGTACGAAGCCAGACGCAAGGAAGATAGCGTTGCTGCTTACGGTTGCAGGCCCACAGGCGATAGAGGTATTTAATACATTTGTATTTAATCCAGAGGAGAACAGAGAAAAATTAGAAGATGTGCTAAAAAAAACCTGATGCACATTGCTCTCCCAAAAAGAATGAGATGTATGAAAGATACATCTTCCGTTCTCGGACACAGCAACAAAATGAGACTTTTGATAGCTTTATAACTGATCTGAAACTGAAAGCACAAACATGTAATTTATCTGAGCTCAAAGCATCCATGATTCGTGACCAGATTGTGTTTGGTATTCATGATATACAAGTCAGGGAACGTCTGTTGAGAGAAACCGAACTAAATTTGGAAAATGCGGTGAAAATATGCCAAGCCAGTGAGCTAGCTCGAAAGCACGCGAAGACTTTCAGTGAAATCAATAATGATGCGATTGTAATGAGTGATAATGCTGCTGTCGGTGCTGTGTCCTACAAGGGGAAGAAGCGTGGGCAGAACAGAAATGAAAAGCAATCGGAGGATGAAATTTTTAATTGTAAATGCTGTGGTTACAAACACCAGTTAAGACAATGCCCAGCGTTTGGAAAAATGTGCACAAAATGTAATGGAAAGAATCACTTTGCCAAACAATGCTTTTCAAAAGTAAAAACTAAGAAAGGGCAACGAGTTAATGTAATTGAGGACACTTATTTAAGTGAGACATTTTTTGTAGGAATGGTGTCATGTGACAATATCAAAAAGGATACAGAAAATGTGCAGCCCTCAGAAATGGACAATGCTGAACATAAAGTTAATGCAGTAAAAGAGGACAAATGGATGATCCCACTGCAGATAAATGGAGCATTAGTTACATTGAAAGTGGACACTGGGGCAAAAGCAAACTTAATCAGTATGAGTGACATTAACAATATGAAAGAAAAGCCCAAAATACAGAAAAAGTCAGTACTACTGAAGAACCAAAATGGACAGAAAATAGATAGCTTAGGTGTATGCAGACTTAAAGTGACAGTCAAAGACAAAATGCATCATCTCATGTTTTCTGTTGTGGCTGAAAGACTTGATTCGATACTAGGTGACAAAGCTTGTGAAGACTTAGAACTGGTCAAGAGAGTCTACCGTATAAACTGTGCCATAAGCAGACCAGATGACTCAGGTGATGAGGCAGAGAGCCCATCAAGGATGAAAAGGCCAAAGGGTATCCATGTCTTCAAAAAGCCTAGTTTCTCCAAGAAGAAAGAAAAATACTTTAAGGTCAAAGAGAAGCCAAAGGAAGAAAAGCACAAAGAGGAAAAACACAAGGAGAAAAAGACCAAAGATATAACCGCAGCAGATGTTGTTAAGCAGTGGAAAGAGAAAAAGAAAAAGAAGAAGCCTGCACCAGAGCAGGAAGCAGTTCCGGTGGATACTCCTTCTTCCCTCAGGCCAATCTTTGGTGTTCCATTAGCCGAGGCTGCTGAGAGGACTATGCTGTATGATGGGATCCAGCTGCCAGCAGTTTTTCGAGAGTGCATTGACTACATTGAGAGTTATGGCATGAAGAATGAAGGAAACACTGAAACCCTCTCCAAGCAAAGATCGCAAGGAGACCTCGATCTATACAAGAGCAGATTGATGACAATGCCGCAACTGCATCTTGTCATTCACCGCCAGAACAATCTCATGAAGACACATCAGACTTACCCGTGTTGAGAAGATCCACACGTGAAGTAAAAAAGCCTGATAGACTTAATCTTTGAGTACAATGTAAAGCTTTGAAAATGTGTTGACTGTTTTGAAAATGTTTATGTTTATAGAGCACTAACAAAAGTGTTACTGATATTATCTTTATTGTTTTCTTGAAAGTTGATTGATATTGATTTTGTTAAACCTCAAAGAAAGGGGGATGTAATGATCAATAACATGTCATTCTATAGTGGACACTAGGTGGAGCCATAGAGCTGTAGAGCTGTATATAGCTGTATGCATAAGACTACACTAACCAGCTGTATGTATATTAAGACTACATTACCCATGAGGCACTAGGCTACCCACAAGGCAGCAGTCAAGATGGATGCCTCTAGAGATGCTGTACCTATTCCACATGTGCTCAATAAAAGTGTCTAGCAAAAGCTAGCTGTGTTCATAATAAGAATGTCTATTTATTAATGAACATAAGACTATCCAAAGACTGAGGTCCACTCAGGCGATCAAACAAAATGAAGTTTAATGGAAACTAACAGGTTTAAACAAGTAACTGCAGGAGAACATCGAGTGTAGGTCTGTTCAGTTCGGAGGCTCCATGAGGACTGCTGGGGCGGTCCCGTGGTTGACGTCATGATGTCATCACGTTCTTCCCGCCAGTGGGGGATCACGTGATGAACGGCGTGACATCATCGCGTTTACCCGCGCTGTTAAAGTAATCACGCCCTGTACAAGTAAACAGTATAAATAAAGATACAGACTCAGGCTGTAGCTAACATGTTGTTAAAGGGAATTATATACAAATGGTCTGAGTCCTTTAGTGGCTCCGCCACAGTATCAGTAATGGTGACCATGAAACTACTGGATTGTTGTAAAAACCCATCTGGTTCACTAATGTCCTTTAGGGAAGGAAATCTGCTGTCCTTACCCAGTCTGGCCTATATGTGACTCCAGACCCACAGCAATGTGGTTGACTCTTAACTGCCCTCTGCAGTTCATGAAGGCGGCTCACCACCATCTTCTCAAGGGCAATTAGGGATGGGCAATAAATGCCAGCCTTGCCAGCAATGCTCACATCCCATGAACGAATTAAAAAAAAACAAGTGCCAGGCAATGACCATCTCCAACAAGAGAGAGTCTAACCACCGCCCCTTGACATTCAATCGTCAAATCCCCCATCATCAACATCCTGGGGGTCACCTGTAGTTTGCTAATTTGTGGAGGAAAGGTTGAATGTTTCAATCAAATCCAGCCATGCAAATTTAATCAAATCCAACCTAATCCAATCCAATCAATCCACCAGCCCAGTCCAGTCCAACTCAGATCCAATTCAATCAAATGTACCAGTGCAGTCCAATCCATATCCGATTAATCCACCATTCCAGTCCAGTGAAAATCAAATCAAATCTAATCCAATGAAATCCAGTAGTACAGTAAAGTCCAAATCAAATCAAATCCGGTCCAATATAATCAAATCCAATCAAAACCAATCCAATCCAATCTAATGAAATGCAATCAAATCCAATCTAATCAAATCCACCAGTCCAAATCAAGTCAAATTCAATCAAATCCAAACAAATCCATCAGTGCTGACCTATCCAAATCTATTCAAATCTAATCCAAAACAAACCAATCCAATCCAGTCATTCCAATCCAGTCTAGTCACATCCAAGCAAATCCAAACAAGTCCACCAGTCCCGTCCAGTACAAATCAGATCACCCTCTATCCAATCCAATCCAACCCAAGCAAGTCAAATCCAAGCCAATCCAATCCAATTAAATCATATCCACTAGTTCAGTCCAAATCAAATCATCTCTAATCCAATCCAATCCAGTCATGTCAAATCCAAGCAAATCCAATCCAATCCAATCCAATCCATGCCCATCTAATCCAATGCAATCCAATCAAATTCACTAGCCCACTCCAGTCAAAATCAAATCAAGTCCAATGCAATCCAATCCAAACCAAGCAAATCAAACCTACTGGTCCACTCAAGTCAAAATCAAATCAAATCCAATCCAATTCCATCAAATCTACTAGTCCAGTCTGGCCCGGACCAATTCAAATCAAAATCAAATCAAATCCAATCAAATCAAATCTAATCCAATGCTATCCATTCCAATCCAATGCAATCCAATCCAATTCAATCCAATGCTATCCAATTCAATTCAATCCAATCTAATCTGATCAAATCTACCAGTCCAGTCCAGTCTGGTTGGAATAAAGATGCCACAGGATGAATGAATCATGACTGCAGCCAGAAAACTGGGCACAGACCTGCAGGATGCGCTGCCTGTGGTCACAAACCAGCTGCACATTCAGTGAGCGGATTCCCTTTCTATTGAATGGTAATGGGGAGAATGCGAAGCAATGTACGTGCAGTCTATGACACATTGCACCATGATGAAACCAGCCATGGCCTATCATCCTGCTTCACTCTGTCCATAGGGAAGGAGCTATAGGTGTTCCTCGAGGTGTAGAGAGCCTCTATATCCTCCCTCATACAGTGGTGGACTGCAAACTGCGATATGTTACTGATATCACCTGCTGCAGCCTGGAAGGACCACATTGCATAAACGTTAAGGACCTCGGTGACCTTGTCAGCCACAGACGGTGTTGTCCTTGCCCTGGTGCAAGGCTCGAGTTGTTGCTGCAGCAGGTGACCTAGTTTGGTGAAATCTCACACGTTGCTCCTCGGGGAAGTTGAGGAATGAGAAATGCTCCCTGAAGACCCGCTGTGGGTCTGACCTCCTGCGCAGTGCCTTCCTCCTCTCTCTCCTCTCAGCTGCTCCTGCTTTCTCCTGTTAGTCGCTGTTCACCCTTGTCCTCCAGTCCCAAAAGGCAGCCCTACCAGACCACCCATGACTGGAATAAGACAGTTTGGAAAGCTGACAAAACCAGTCCATCACCGGCACACAACTGTTAGCAGCGGTTTCTGTGGAATGCAGAAAATAGAAAAAAAGGGACAGAATTTGATCAGCAGCCTGAAATGACAAACCAGCCACGACCCTGTATGGAGTGGAGAAACCCTTTAAATAACACTCCTGTCGGATTCGTGCTGACTGCTAGCGCCATGATTTGCTGGGCCAGTTTATCTCGTGGCGAGTCAGGTACTGAGGCAACCAATATTACAAAAGGATCCTACAACAACCATAGGACCCTGATTTAAATATTATAATGAGCTTTCTAAATGCTTCTGGCATGTGATATGGACTCATACTGAGCTGCCCGATTCAATATGGCAGGTGGTGTGTGCACCCTCATTCCCCGCTGGAATGGACACATTAGGTTCCTGTTTTATACCTGTAAAATGGACGCGGTGTTTTGGAATTTCTAAGCCCATAACCTGGACTGTGAGCACAAAACTAGAGGATATCAGGTTAAAATGAACAGACTAGTAATTAGAAACATTTTTTCTCCAAAGGTAATGGAAATGTGAAATATACTACCAGCCAAAGCAGTTGGTATTGATTAAATAATTTAAAAAGGAACTGGATAAATACCTAGGGGAATGAAAATGGAGGTTAAAGTGTTAGAAATAGACTGAGGTGATCAAATATTCCATCATATTGGAGACTTGGGGCTGGAAGAGTGTTTCTGTGCAGTGTATCTAGTTAGGGTTAAATAGTGGAAAAGGGGATGGATAATTCATTCAGCAGATTACATAAGTGGGTTTAGCAACATGATAGGCCAACTCTACATTATTTTTGGAAGGAGCGGTCAAATAGCTATATGTTATTCTGTGCTTTCTAAACGTTCTTAAAGTGAAAGAGTGACGTTATCATAGAATCATAGAATAGTACAGCACAGAAGGAGGCCATGCAGCCCATCAAGTCTGCGCCGGCTCTTTCGAAGAGCAATCCAGTTAATCCCACATATCGCTGCATATTTTCTCCTTCAAGTATTTATTCAATTCCCTTTTGGAAGCTACTACTGAATCTGTATCCACCAGGGGCTTCTGATCACATATCCGCGCCATCACTAAGGCCGTCTATTTCCACCTCCGGAACAGTGCCTGACTCCGCACCTGCCTCAGCTCAGCTGCTGCTGAAATCCTCATCCACGCCTTTGTTATCTTTAGACCTGACTATTCAAACACACTCCTGACCAGTTCCCACGTTCTACCCTCCGTAAACTTGAGGCCATCCAAAACTCTGCTGCCCGCACCCTAACTCAAACCAAATCCCGTTCACCTATCACCCCAGTGCTCGTTGACCTACATTGGCTCCCGGTCCAGCAATGCCTCGATTTTAAAATTCTCATCCTTATTTTATAATTCCTCCATGGCCTCGCTCCTCCCTATCTCTGTAATCTCCTCCAGCCCCACAACCCCCCCGAGATATCTGCGCTCCTCGAATTCTGGCCTCTTGAGCATCCAGATTTTAATCTCTCAACCAAGCTCATTAAAAGATTTCCTTATGTGTCTTGTGTCAAATTTTGTTTTATAACGCTCCTGTGAAGCACCTTAGGACATTTTACTACATTAAAGGCGCTATATAAATACAAGTTGTTGTTGTTAGGGTTGGATATTTAAATTTATATTGCTTTTATGAATCAAAGGGAAGATTTGCCAGTTCTGAGAAATGGCATGTTTTCAAAGGACATAGCTTATGTTCTCTCAGTCTTCTTTACTTCAATGAAAATTCCCTATACAACCCACACCCTTGAGTCCCAGTGACAGCCTCTGGCACCCTCAAATCATGTATAGACACAGATTAACATATCCAGCAATGCGTCTTAACTTTTCCTCGAGACACCAGCCACTACTGCGTGAATTTTCCTGCTTGGCTGTTGATATGGGCCTCTCTGCCAATTTAATGTTGATTGATGCCAAGTTATAGATTGCTTAATATACACAAGATTCGTACTCAGTAGAAGTTGTGCTGAGTCTGCCTTCAATTATTTTTTGGGCTTTTCTAGCTGATAGAGAAGAGAGAGAGCGTCTTTCATTTGATCAGTTTGATCCAGGATGAAGAGGTGAAAGGACACTGCAGTTGCTAACCCACTGTGCTACTCAGTCCTCATGAGGAAAATACCAATCTGCTCAATAAGAAATTGTGCCAAAAAATGTTATCCGGAGAGTCATTCATATCGAGCTCCTCAGTAGAGATTATTATCAGAGATCCAACCAACAAAATAATAGGCTGCCCACTGCTGTCCCAGAGTCTTCCACCACCCCCGTCCTGGTCATCCCTGGCATCAGACGGCAGGGACATCGAATCAGTTGGCTGGGTCCCACCTCCCCACCATCGCTTACACGCTGCATGGCAGTCAGGAGTCGCCTCCCCTGCTGGGGCTGGGGGCGGGGGTGGATGGACAAAAATCCATAGTGGCACTGGCAGAGCTGGGAGGCATCAGTTGGCATTCTGCCCAATTCTGGGTGGTATGACATGGAAACAGCAGTCCGATGAGTGACTTTCAGGAAAGGTAAGGAGAAAATGGAGCGAAAGAAACACCACCTGGTCTCATCGAGGTAATCTCAGGGACAACTACTAACAGTTCAAACCTGTTTTAATGTCCCCTCACTCCCCAGAAAACAGGACAATACAAGTCTGGTTTATTCCAATGTAAATTTAATTTTTGTTGCATTTAGGCATCAAAGAGGCAATCAGATTAAATGTGAAAGTGCTCACAGTTAAAAATGATGTAACTCCATAGCTTTAAGAAACAAAACATCTTTACGGAAAAGTTACCTAGATTTTCAATGTCACCAACCAAAAACTGTTCATGGGCCTTTGCGTCACATGACCTGATGTACCAGCAGACTCGTAGCCTGTGTTCCTGGGATGTAAAACAGTTTTTGTTGTGTATGTACCTTTAAGAGAATAACTGGTCTCAGACTGTAGTACCGGCAGTGACCACCCCTGTATAAAAGGCGCTAGAGAGCCTCTGTTGTTTAGTTTCGTTATGGACTTCCACCAGTAAAGATCAGTTTGTTTTCACTCCTGCTAGTCCGTGTCTCAATCATTCACGGACTTAACACTGGCGACGAGTAAGAAACGAACTTACCTGCAACTCAGCAGCAGCTCCGACGACGTTGTTGAAGGTCGGAGCCAGAAGAAAGAAAAAAAAAGAGTCCATTGAAACTCGAGAAACGGGCGTCGACCGTCAATCATCGGGTTCAAGGCTTTGCAGGAGCGACTTTCCAGAGCCAAGCTGGGTTCCTCGGTCCGTGGTTTCCCAGCTAATTGGGCTGGTGGCAGGTAGTGCTCTGATCCTTCCTGGGCTGCAACGGGGCCGGGCAGCGAGTCGGGTAGCCTTTCAACGGGGCCGGGCAGCGAGTCGGGAAGCAAGGAGAGAGAGAGAGGGTGGAGCATACAGGGCGCGGCTGGTGTTTCAAAGCTGGGCAGCATTCGGACCTCAGAAGAGGGAGGGAAGTGTTCCAGAGGGTCCGCTCCACGACAGGAAAATAATAAAAGAAAAAGAATACACGCAAGAAACCGTGGAAAGCAGTGCTAACAACAGCGGGGAAGAAGACAAAGCACAGGAGGCGCCATTTTGTTAAATCGGGGAAGAAGGCAAAGTGCGGGAGGCGCCATTTTAGATTTGCAAGATGCCGAAGACTGGCTGTATCACTGCTTTTGATAATACATTAGAGGACTGGACCACGTATGTGGAAAGAGTCGAGGTATATTTCGAGGCAAATGAAATAGCGGAGGGGAAAAAGGCATCAATATTGCTAAACTTAATGGGCGCTAGAACGTACGGCCTATTGCGGGATCTGATTACTCCAGCCAAACTGAAGGCGAAGAGTTTTAACGAAATTGTTGCTGTTCTACAGGAGCACTTAAACCCTGCACCGCTGTTGATAGCAGAAAGATTTAAATTCCACAGGAGAACTCAGCACAAAGATGAGAGCAATGCTGAGTATCTTATGGAACTACGCAAGCTATCAAAGCACTGCCAGTTTGGAGCAGGACTGGCAGATACCCTACGGGACAAATTTGTCTGTTGACTCCTAAGTGAAGGAACACAGAAGAAGTTACTCGCAGAAAAAGAGCTGACGCTAGATAAGGCTTTCAGCATGGCAGTGTCGTATGAAGCAGCAGCCAGGGGAGCTGCAGAAATTCAACAAAAACCACAGGAATACGGCACCCACGAAATGACACGGGGATTTGCAAAATGTTATCGCTGCGGCAGAACTAACCATGACCAGAAGGACTGCTTTTCCAAAGACAAAATATGCAGACAGTGCGGGAAGATTGGACACATTGCACGAGTTTGTAGGTCTGGGAAGAAGACCAGCGACAACAAAAAGGCTACTAAGGAACCGTACAAGAAAGTACAAAAGATGACGGATAGTAGTTCCAAATACCAGATGAGCGATAGTAAATCCGGAAACAGGAGACTAAGCTGTTTCAAACTTCACAATGTAATTGCAAAAGAGGATCACCGAACCATTTGGGTCACTCTCACGATAGCAGGGTCCCAAGTTAAAATGGAATTGGATACAGGATCAGCGCTAACCGTCATGAATCGACGAGACTACGAGCGGCTATTTTCACACATACCCTTGAGAGAGACATCCATCGTCTTGACGACGTATACGGGGCAAAAAGTATACCCCAGAGGAAAAATAAGGCTGCCTGTCGAATACAATGGCAAGAAAATACGGAAATTGTATCTCTACATACTGCCAAATGGTGGACCACCGTTATTGGGACGGGAATGGGTCAGGAAGATAAACTTAGATTGGCATTCCATTCATGCAATGACGGTGGACGGTAAAAAAGATGAAGACGTCACTCCTGGACGATTGTCAACAATCTTAGCTAACGCCAAAGTGTTATTTCAACAAGAACTGGGCACGCTAAAAGGCGTAACCGCCTTGATAAAAATAGAAGAGAATGCAGTTCCCAAGTTTTTCAAAGCGAGACCAGTACCATATGCAATTCGTCCAGCCGTTGAGGCAGAGCTGGAGAATCTGGAGAAGGCGGGCGTGTTGTCTAAGGTTGACTGGAGCGAGTGGGCGACACCCATCGTTCCTGTCATGAAGAAAACGTTAACCAATAAGTCCGGAGAGCCAAGGAAGATTCGCATCTGTGGGGATTTCAAGGTGACGGCGAACCCTGTCCTTCGCACAGTACAATATCCTCTTCCAAGGATAGAAGACATCTTCGCCTCGCTGTCTGGAGGGAAGCGTTTTACAAAAATTGACCTAGCACAAGCATATTTGCAGATGGAGGTTGAAGAGTCCTCTAGGAAGTATCTCACGATAAACACTCACAAAGGTCTTTACCAGTATCATCGATTGGTATTCGGAGTAGCATCGGCTCCGGCGATATGGCAAAGAGCGATGGAACAAGTCCTGCAAGGGATTCCGGGGACTCAGTGTTACTTGGACGACATCCTTGTAACAGATGAAGATGACAGTGAACACCTTAACAACCTAGAACAGGTGCTCACTAGACTACGGGAACATGGGCTGCGAGCCAACCGCCCCAAGTGCGAATTTTTTAAGAAACAGATATTGTATTGTGGCCACGTGATTGATGAAGAGGGGTTACATAAGTCCCCTGACAAAATTGAAGCGGTTGTTAAGGCCCCAGCGCCTGAAAATGTGTCGCAACTGAGGTCATTCCTCGGGTTGGTGAATTACTATCATAAGTTTTTGCCGAATTTGTCGACAATTCTGCACCCACTGAACACCCTGCTACGAACGGGGGTAGCATGGAAATGGAGCGATGATTGTAAACGTGCTTTTCAGAAGAGTAAGGACTTAATCACTTCGAAGGAAGTATTGGCTCACTACAACCCAGCACTGCCAATCAGGCTGGCGTGTGATGCGTCTCCCTACGGCATTGGGGCGGTACTGTCACATAAATTCCATGATGGTTTGGAGAGGCCGATAGCTTTTGCGTCACGCTCGTTAACTTCTGCCGAGCGTAACTACGCCCAGATTGACAGAGAGGCCCTCAGCCTAGTGTGGGGGGTGAAGAAGTTCAATCACTATCTGCACGGTCAAAAATTTACTCTACTAACCGATCATCAACCTCTTGTCTCCATTTTCAACCCTCAGAAGGGCGTACCGATAATGACAGCACAACGGCTGCAGAGATGGTCCCTTTTCCTAGGGGCACACCAATATGACATCGAGTACAAAGGAACTAAACAGCATGGAAATGCTGATGGATTGTCACGTCTACCGTTGCCGACGGTGGAAGAAGAAGACCTTGCAGTGGATCCAATGGAGTTATTCCACTCGACCATAGTCGAATGTCTCCCTGTGACGAATGCAAACATAGAAAAGGAAACACGGAATGACCCGACACTATCACGGGTCTATGATTTAACGGTGAAGGGATGGCTAGCACATGGCGAACCACTGCTGCCAGCATTCTCGCTGAGAAGAGAACAGCTGTCAGTGTGCAGAGGAACCTTGATGTGTGGATCCAGAGTAGTAATTCCACCTAAGTTGACAGATAGAGTGCTCAATGAGCTTCATGAGGGTCATCTGGGTGGGGTAAAAATGAAGAGCTTAGCCAGAGCGTTTGTGTGGTGGCCGGGAATTGATAAAGAAATCGAAGAGATGACCAAGAGCTGTGCAGGATGCCAGAAGGTCCAAAACGCCCCACCACAAGCTCCTCTGCATCCATGGGAGTGGCCCTCATCTCCATGGCAAAGAGTGCACATTGATTTTGCTGGTCCCTTCATGGACTCGATGTTTTTAATTGCGGTGGATGCACATTCAAAGTGGCCAGAGGTAATAAAAATGTCCTCAACCACCACGGAAAAAACTAGCGCAGTTTTACGAACCATATTCGCCAGGAATGGGCTGCCTGAACAGATTTGCTCTGACAATGGACCACAGTTTGTGTCTGAAGAGTTCCGGAGGTTCTTAAAGAACAATGGTGTTAAGCATTACACATCTGCCCCATATCATCCAGCCACTAATGGATTGGCCGAGAGGTTTGTCCAAACATTCAAGAAGGCTATCAAGGCAATGTGTAATGAAGATATACCCCTACAACACAAGGTGGACAACTTCTTGTTTGCCTACCGGAATGCAACACATGCAGTTACCAACCAAACTCCAGCCATGATGTTCTTCAATCGAAGACTATGATGCCGCTTGGATTTGGTTAAACCAAACGTCCGAAGAGATGTGGAGAACAGGCAGTTTCAGAATATGAATGAAAGGCCGGCCAGGAGTTTTAAGATAGGTCAACCAGTTTTGGCCCGGGACTACCGCACTGAGAAATGGCAGCCAGGAACGATTTGTACACGACAAGGACCTCTCATGTATACCGTGGACGTTGGGGAGAGCATTGTAAGACACCATGCTGACCAGATTCTAGAGTCACTGGAAAACGTCAACTCCACACCACGATCTGATACACCTGGTAATGAAATCGACGTTCCAATTGCAGCTACCGCAGAACCGGTAATATTGGAAGCAGATGAACCAAACAACGACATTGATTCCGACTCAACATTGCCAGAAGAACCTGTTACCCCAAAGAGGCGTTATCCAGACAGAATCAGGAAGCCTCCGCAAAGACTGAACTTATAATTGCTTAAACTTAACCACTGTATCTAGTAACAGTAATTGTGATTGTAATTCGTTATCATTTAGTTGTTAAATGAATGTTATGCACTGTTTATCTAAAAGGGGAGGAATTGTTGTGTATGTACCTTTAAGAGAATAACTGGTCTCAGATTGCAGTACCGGCAGTGACCACCCCTGTATAAAAGGCGCTAGAGAGCCTCTGTTGTTTAGTTTCGTTTATGCCTTCCACCAGTTGATCAGTTTGATCCAGGATGAAGAGGTGAAAGGACACTACAGTTGCTAACCCACTGTGCTACTCAGTCCTCATGAGAAAAATACCAATCTGCTCAATAAGAAATTGTGCCAAAAAATGTTATCCGGAGAGTCATTCATATCGAGCTCCTCAGTAGAGATTATTATCAGAGATCCAACCAACAAAATAATAGGCTGCCCACTGCTGTCCCAGAGTCTTCCGCCACCCCCGTCCTGGTCATCCCTGGCATCAGACGGCAGGGACATCGAATCAGTTGGCTGGGTCCCACCTCCCCACCATCGCTTACACGCTGCATGGCAGTCAGGAGTCACCTCCCCTGCTGGGGCTGGGGGCGGATGGACAAAAATCCATAGTGGCACTGGCAGAGCTGGGAGGCATCAGTTGGCATTCTGCCCAATTCTGGGTGGTATGACATGGAAACAGCAGTCCGATGAGTGACTTTCAGGAAAGGTAAGGAGAAAATGGAGCGAAAGAAACACCACCTGGTCTCATCGAGGTAATCTCAGGGACAACTACTAACAGTTCAAACCTGTTTTAATGTCCCCTCACTCCCCAGAAAACAGGACAATACAAGTCTGGTTTATTCCAATGTAAATTTAATTTTTGTTGCATTTAGACATCAAAGAGGCAATCAGATTAAATGTGAAAGTGCTCACAGTTAAAAATGATGTAACTCCATAGCTTTAAGAAACCCTCACTCCCCCTGGGATCACACCACCTACCCCCAGGCTCTGACTGCCGACCGGCACAGTGTGGATGCTGGCTTATTTCTGCAGCTCGCTGCCTATGTGTAAATAGGGCCTGAGGGAGTGTTACGGTGTCGGAGGTGGCATCTTTAAGATGAGATGTTAAACCGAAGCCCCCGCCTGCCAGACCGGGTAAGGACGGCAGGTCTCCTTCCCTGAAGAGTATTAGTGAACTAGTTGGCTAGTTACAACAATGCAACAGCTTGCTGGTCACTTTTACTGATGCCAGCTCTTTATTCCAGATTTATTTATTTTAATTGAATTCAAATTCTTAAACTGCCGTGGTAGGATTTGAGCTCACATTCTCAGTATTATTAGTCCAGACCTCTGGATTACTATTCTGGTTCACTAAACTTTCAGCCTGCCTCAGTCGCACGCTGACCTCTGAATCAGAAGCTTGTGGGTTCAAGCCCCACTCCAGAGACAATCCAGGCTGACACGCCAGTGCAGTAGTGCTTTGTTGGATTTGCCATTTTACGGATGAGACGTTAAACCGAGGCCCCGTCTACCCTCTCAGCTGGACGTGAAAGATCCCATGGCACTATTTGAAGAAGAGCCGGGCAGTTTTCCTGGTGTCCTGGAAACATTTATCCCTCAACCAACATCACTAAAACAGATTATCTAGTCATTTATTTCACTGTTGTTTGTGGGCGCTTGCTGTGTGTAAATGCACTGCTGCGTTTCCCACATTACAACAGTGAGTACACTTCGAAGCACTTTGGGACATCCCAAGGTTGTTTAAGGTGCTATAAAAATGCAAGTCTTTCTTTCTATATAACTTGCAGAGCAGTACCTCATTGTATCAGAAGTTAAATGATGGATGGAACTGGCACCGATACAAACACTGAATATACCCCTCGTCTTTAACAGTGCCCCATAGCCCATGGTTCATTTGACTTGGCAGTTTGGTAGAAGAGCAAGGATTGGTTGAAATATTCAAAGCGGTCCTACCTTGGTACTGTACTCTTTCCCTGAACTGGAAGACTACACATTCCAGCGCTGAGAATGCATTAATTGACGTCTGAGCATGTGGGCTGGAGACAGGTTTAGGTTGTTAAAAGCAGATAGAGTCTTGGTCGTTGCCAGGGTCCTAATGTGGTGATTCAGAGCTTCTGTGATGTGCATTCATGGGTGCTCCTGGGTCCACCTCTGCTCTCACTGCAGCAAATGCCAGGAGAGTTTCCTGAAATGTCCTTTTCAATCCAATGAACAACTCCCTGCTGTTTCACAGAGAGTGCCCTGTTTGCTGACGACACTTTGAAGGCACTTTGACCTTTTCCGTGCCACTGCCTGTCTTGAGTGACTTGATAAGGAAGCACCTATGATTTTGGGGAAGCTTTTAAGCCTCAGGAGGTTTTGTGGCTCAGGATCTCGGTCAGTGTTCCGCCTCGGACTGTTGCCCACCTAGAGCCACGATGGTTTGTGCGGCGTTGTGTGACATTCCTGGGCGGGATCCCTGGGTCGTAGCCAAGCCAGCCAGGTTGTACGCAGCTGACCCACCCTGGAGCTCTCATGGCAGCTTCCATCTTGACAGTGGCATCATCCCCCTCGATGGGCGGGTACAAGCGTGTGAGCAGAGCTAGTGTACGATTGTGGATGTGGTCCCAGCCTCTGGTCAGTGCTGATCAGTCCCAAAGTGGCAGACTCAAGCAGGGACCAGGAATCCCCATGGGGGTGTGGAGCAATATATCACAACATGCTAATTTGATATTTCTGAGTCTAGTTTTACCTAATGGGACCAAGGAGTTTTCCATATTGGGTGCAAAAGTGCCAGAAGGGTGCAAACGTTTGACAGGGTACTTGAAGGAACACCACTAATCTGATGGCAGTATGTGAATCACACAGACACTACCTTCTGCACTCAATCAACAAATGCAACAGCAAGCAGTGTTTAAAGCCGAACATCCCTTTCATTAGTCAGTTACCACCAAGGGTTGCTGGTCTTTGCAACTACAAATATGCTTCAGAATTATATAACGTCTGCATATTTATATTAATGTCTCTCCACTTCTCTTTCCTCCTTTAAGACTCTCCTTAAAACCTGCATCTTCGACCCAGCTTTTAGTCATCTGCCCGAACATCACCTTATATGGCTCGGTGTCAAATTTGTTTTTTATATAATGCTCCTGTGAAGTGCCTTTTAACATTTTATGACATTAAACGTGCTATATAAATATAAGTTGTTGTTGTTGTTGTTGAGGTGGAATATTATCACATGGGGTGAGAGGTCTTGAATTGGACCACAACATATTTTCTAATTAATGGCACTCTCTAAATCCGTAACCTGTATTTTAATGCAGCCCCACTGCTGCGGAGTGGAGACTTTTACAGTCAGCTTTGGTTTTCAAGGGCACCTTTGAATGATAAAATTTATCACGACAATCTCGTTTTAGACCTCACACTTATTTGTTCATTAACTGTTTTACTTTTGTAGAAACCTGCGCTCCTGCCATGAATCAAAGCATGAAATCAACCTGGAGGAAACGTGCGATTTCCAAACTCCAAATGGAGACAGTAGGTCCTGCTGCAGTCCTTAAGGCAATTCTGCCGGTGACTGCATAGTAATATAGAGCCACATTTCACCTTCACCCCTCTGGCACTTCCGCACCTCACAGTCCAGTGTGGAAAACCAAGTCAATAATACTCTGCATAACACAATCTGGAATATAAAGCTAGTATCAGTAATGGTGACCATGAAATTATTGGATTGTCATAAAAACCCACCTGGTTCACTAATGTCCTTTAGGGAAGGAAATCTGCCATCCTTACCCAGTCTGGCCTATATGTGACTCCAGACCCACAGCAATGTGGTTGACTCTTAACTGCCCTCTGAAATGGACAAGCAAGCCACTCAGTTGTAACAAACCGCTACACAACACAATGATAAAAATAAAACCAGACAGACTATCAGTCATCGGCCTTGGCACCCGCTTTGGACACGACAACGAGCACACCCGGCCCAGTCGAGCCTGCAAAGTCCATCTGACCAACATCTGTAGGCTTGTGCCAAAATTAGGAGAGCTGTCCCACAGACTAGTCAAGCAACAGCCTGACATAGTCATACTCACAGAATTAGACCTTTCAGCCAATGTCCCAAACTCCTCCATCACCATCCCTGGGTATGTCCTTTCCCACTGGCACGTGGTGGCAGCACAGTGGTATGCAGTCGGGAAGGAGTGGTCCAGGGAGTCCTCAACATTGATTCCGGACCCCATGAAGTCTCTTGGCTTCAGGTCAAGCATGGGCAAGGAAATCTCCTGCTGATTACCACCTACCTCCCTCCCTCAGCTGATGAATCAGTACTCCTCCATATTGAACACCACTTGGAAAAAGCACTGAGTGTAGCAAGGGCACAGAATGTACTCTGGGTGGGGGACTTCAATGTCCATCACCAAGAGTGGCTCGGTAGCACTGCTGCTGGCTGAGCTGGCCGAGTCCTGAAAGATATAGCTGCCAGTCTGGGCCTGCGACAGGTGGTGAGAGAACCAATACAAGGGAAAAACCTACTTGACCTCGTCCTCACCAATCTACCTGTCACAGATGCATCTGTCCATGACAGCATTGGTAGCAGTGATCACCGCACCGTCATTGTAGAGACGAAGTCTCGTCTTCACACTAAGGACAACCTCCATCATGTTGTGTGGCACTACCACTGTGCTAAATGGGATAGACTCAGAACAGATCTACCAGCTCAAAAGTGGGCATCCATGAGGCACTGTGGGCCATCAGCAGCAGCTGAACTGTAATCCACCACAATCTGTAACATCATGGCCTGGCACATCCCTCACTCTACCATTACCATCAAGCCAGGGGACCAACACTGGTTCAATAAGGAGTGTAGAAGAGCATGCCAGGAGCAGCACCAGATGTACCTAAAAATGAGGTGCCAAACTGGGGAAGCTGCAACACAGGACAATATGCATGCAAAAAAGCAGAAGCAGCATGCTATAGACAGGACTAAGCGATCCCACAATCAACGGATCAGATCAAAGCTCTGCAGTCCTGCCACATCCAGTTGTGAATGGTGGTGGACCATTAAACAACTAACGGGAGGAGGAGGCTCCATGAATATCCCCATCCTCAATGATAGTGAAGCCCAGCACGTGAGTGCAAAAGACAAGACTGAAGCATTTGCAACCATCTTCAGCCAGAAGTGCCGAGTAGATGATCCATAACGGCGTCCTCCTGAGGTCCCCAGAATCACAGAAGCCAGTCTTCAGTCAATTCGATTCACTCCACGTGATATCAAGAAACGGCTGAGCACACTGGATACAGCAAAGGTTATGGGCCCTGATAACATCCCGGCTGTCGTGCTGAAGACGTGCTCCAGAACTAGCCGCGCCTCTAGCCAAGCTGTTCCAGTACAGCTACAACAGTGGCATCTATCCGACAATGTGGAAAACTGCCCAGGTATGTCCTGTCCACAAAAAGCAGGACAAATCCAATCCGGCCAATTGCCACCCCATCAGTCTATTCTTAATCATCAGCAAAATGATGGAAGGTGTCATTGACAGTGTTATCAAGCAGCATAGAAACATAGAAGATAGGAGCAGGAGTAGGCCATTCGGCCCTTCGAGCCTGCTCCGCCATTCAACGAGATCATGGCTGATCATCCAAACCTTAGCACCCGGTCCCTACACCGACAACCATCCCACCCAAGCCCTATCCCCGTAACCCCACGTATTTAATCCCCCCTAACACTAAGGATCAATTTTTATCATGGCCAATCAACCTAACCCGCACATCTTTGGACTGTGAGGAAACCGGAGCACCCGGAGAAAACCCACGCAAACACGGGGAGAATGTGCAAACTCCACACAGACAGTCACCCGAGGCCGGATTTGAACCCGGGTCCCTGGCATTGTGAGGCAACAGTGCTAACCACTATGCCACCGTGCTACACTTACTCACCAATAATCTGCTCACTGATGCCCAGTTTGGGTTCCGCCAAGACCACTCAGCTCCCGACTTCATTACAGTCTTGGTCCAAACATGTACAAAGGAGCTGAATTCCAGAGGTGAGGTGAGAGTGACTGCCCTTGACATCAAGGCAGCATTTGACAAAATATGGCATCAAGGAGCCCTAGTAAAACTGAAGTCAATGGGAATCGGGGGGAAAACTCTTCACTGGCTGGAGTCATACCTAGCACAAAGGAAGATGGTTGTGGTTGTTGGAGCTCATTCATCTCTGGTCCAGGACATCACTGCAGGAGTTCCTCAGGGCAGTGTCCCAGGCCCAACCATCTTCAGCTGCTTCATCAATGACCTTCCCTCCAACATAAGGTCACAAATGGAGATGTTTGCTGATGACTGCACAGTGTTCAGTGCCATTCACAACTCCTCAGACAATGAAGCAGTCCATGCCCGCATGCAACAAGACCTGGACGTTCTGGCTTGGGCTGATAAGTGGCAGGTAACATTTGCGCCACACAAGTGCCAGGCAATGACTATCTCTAACAAGCTAGAGTTTGACCACTGCCCCTTTACATTCAACGGCATTACCTACACCGAATCCCCCACCATCAACATCCTGAGGGTCACCATTGACCAGAAACTTAACTGGACCAGCCACATAAATACTGTGGCAATAAGAGCAGATCACAGGCTAGGTATTCTGCGGCAAGTGTCTCACCTCCTGACTCCCCAAAGCCTTTCCACCATCTACAAGGCACAAGTCAGGAGCTTGATGGAATACTCTCCACTTGCCTGGATGAGTGCAGCTCCAAGAACACTCAAGAAGCTCGACACCATCCAGGACAAAGCAGCCCGCTTGATTGGCACCCCATCCACCACCTTAAACATTCACTCCCTCCACCACCGGCGTACCGTGGCTGCTGTGTGTACCATCTACAAGATGCACTGCAACAACTCACCAAGGCTTCTTCAGCAGCACCTTCCAAACCCACAACCTCTTCCACCTAGAAGGACAAGGGCAGCAGATGCATGGGAACACCACCACCACCTCCATGTTCCCCTCCAAGTCACACACCATCCTGACTTAGAAGTATATCGCCGTTCCTTCATCGTTGCTGGGACAAAATCCTGGAACTCCCTCCCTAACAGCACTGTGGGAGCACCTTCACCAGACTGATTGCAGCGGTTCAAGAAGACGGCTCTCCACCACCTTCTCAAGGGCAAATAGGGATGGGCAATAAATGCTGGCCTTTCCAGTGACGCCCACATCCCAGGAACGAATAAAAAAAACAGCTGCCATTCCACTGCTTATACCGAGCATCCAGCTCTTCCAAAGCCAAACTGTGATAGAAACAGGTTGAACATATTAGGGAAAATTTTCCAAAACCTAATACCACAGCCAACTTGAAAACCACGGGCAGTGCTGCCACTGTTGTGTGACATGTGTGCTGGCTCCATGCTGGGCCTTCTCACTCACAGTGCACAATTCACACCGCTGAGGTGTAAACACATCCTTGGGATTTTGCACAGCACTTTCACACATGATCGCTTACTGCAGAACTGAGTTATCCATCTGGTGGGACCTACAGAGTAATTGTTCACATCCAGCAAGTGGATTTGGGCCACGTTCCCTTTGTTAATAAGTCTTAGGCTCTGCTGCAAGTAGCTGATATAAAACAACATGTAAAAGTGCACTAAGAGACAATCGGTGCTTAAGGGAAGACTTCAGTGTGGAGCAATGAGTACGAGGAATTGATAGGATTCAAAGAGCCTTCAGTTAGCTGGGCAAAACTTATGATAGAATGTCAAAAAAGAAGAGATATGCTAAGGAGCCCTTGTTCTATCATTGACACTCACTCCGTCAACCCTATGTCTCCGTCCTCTAGAACTCACTTCCTCAGCACTGCCTCCGTCCTCTAGAACTCACTCCCTCAGTCCTGCCTTCGTCCTGTAGAACTCCATCCCTCAGCCCTGCCTCCATCCCCTAGAACTCCCTCCCTCAGCCCTGCCTCCATCCTCTAGAACTCACTCCCTCAGCACTGCCTTCATCCTGTAGAACTCCATCCCTCAGCCCTGCCTCCATGCCCTAGAACTCGCTCCCTCAGCCCTGCCTCCATCCTCTAGAACTCGCTCCCTCAGCACTGCCTCCATCCTCCAGAACTCACTCCCTCAGCCCTGACTCCATTCTCTAGAACTCGCTCCCTCAGCCCTGCCTCCATCCTCTAGAACTCGCGCCCTCAGCCCTGCCTCCATCCTCTAGAACTCACTCCCTCAGCCCTGCCTCCATCCTCTAGAACTCCATCCCTCAGCCCTGCCTCCATCCCCTAGAGCTCGCTCCCTCAGCCCTGCCTCCATCCTCTAGAACTCACTCCCTCAGCCCTGCCTCCATCCTCTAGAACTAACTCCCTCAGCCCTGCCTCCATCCCCTAGAACTCGCTCCCTCTACCCTGCCTCCATCCTCTAGAACTCGCTCCCTCAGCCCTGCCTCCATCTTCTAGAACTCGCTCCCTCAGCCCTGCCTCCATCCTCTAGAACTCGCTCCCGCAGCCCTGCCTCCATCCTCTAGAACTCACTCCCTCAGCCCTGCCTCCATCCCCTAGAACTCGCTCCCTCAGCCCTGCCTCCATCCTCTAGAACTCACTCCTCCCTCAGCCCTGCCTCCATCCTCTAGAACTCCCTCCCTCAGCCCTGCCTCCATCCTCTAGAACTCACTCCCTCAGCCCTGCCTCCATCCCCTAGAACTCACTCCCTCAGACCTGCCTCCATCCTCTAGAACTCGCTCCCTCAGCCCTGCCTCCATCCTCTAGAACTCACTCGCTCAGCCCTGCCTCCATCCCCTAGAACTCCCTCCCTCAGCCCTGCCTCCATCCTCTAGAACTCACTCCCTCAGCCCTGCCTCCATCCTCTAGAACTCCATCCCTCAGCCCTGCCTCCATCCTCTAGAACTCACTCCCTCAGCCCTGCCTCCATCCTCTAGAACTCACTCCCTCAGCCCTGCCTCCATCCTCTAGAACTCACTCCCTCAGCCCTGCCTCCATCCTCTAGAACTCACTCCCTCAGCCCTGCCTCCATCCTCTAGAACTCACTCCCTCAGCCCTGCCTCCATCCTCTAGAACTCGCTCCCTCAGCCCTGCCTCCATCCTCTAGAACTCGCTCATTCAGCCCTGCCTCCATCCCCTAGAACTCCCTCCCTCAGCCCTGCCTCCATCCTCTAGAACTCACTCCCTCAGCCCTGCCTCCATCCTCTAGAACTCCATCCCTCAGCCCTGCCTCCATCCTCCAGAACTCCCTCCCTCAGCCCTGCCTCCATCCTCTGGAACTCGCTCCCTCAGCCCTGCCTCCATCCTCTAGAATTCGCTCCCTCAGCCCTGCCTCCATCCTCTAGAACTCACTCCCTCAGCCCTGCCTCCATCCCCTAGAACTCACTCCCTCAGCCCTGCCTCCATCCCCTAGAACTCGGTCCCTCAGCCCTGCCTCCATCCTCTAGAACTCCCTCCGTCAGCCCTGCCTCCATCCTCTAGAACTCACTCCCTCAGCCCTGCCTCCATCCCCTAGAACTCCCTCCCTCAGCCCTGCCTCCATCCCCTAGAACTCCCTCCCTCAGCCCTGCCTCCATGGAGTAGAACTCCATCCCTCAGCCCTGCCTCAATCCTCTAGAACTCACTCCCTCAGCCCTGCCTCCATCCTCTAGAACTCACTCCCTCAGCCCTGCCTCCATCCTCTAGAACTCACTCCCTCAGCCCTGCCTCCATCCTCTAGAACTCACTCCCTCAGCCCTGCCTCCATCCTCTAGAACTCACTCCCTCAGCCCTGCCTCCATCCTCTAGAACTCACTCCCTCAGCCCTGCCTCCATCCCCTAGAACTCGCTCCCTCAGCCCTGCCTCCATCCTCTAGAACTCACTCCCTCAGCCCAGCCTCCATCCCCTAGAACTCCCTCCCTCAGCCCTGCCTCCATGGCCTAGAACTCGCTCCCTTAGCCCTGCCTCCATCCTCTAGAACTCACTCCCTCAGCCCTGCCTCCATCCCCAAAACTCACTCCCTCCGCCCTGCCTCCATCCTCTAGAACTCACACCCTCAGCCCTGCCTCCATCCTCTAGAACTCACTCCCTCAGCCCTGCCTCCATCCCCTAGAACTCACTCCTTCAGCCCTGCCTCCATCCTCCAGAACTCGCTCCCTCATCCCTGCCTCCATCCTCTAGAACTCACTTCCTCAGCCCTGCCTCCATCCCCTAGAACTCACTCCCACAGCCCTGCCTCCATCCTCTAGAACTCCCTCCCTCAGCCCTGCCTCCATCCTCTAGAACTCACTCCCTCAGCCCTGCCTCCATCCTCTGGAACTCACTCCTTCAGCCCTGCCTCCATCCTCTAGAACTCACTCCCTCAGCCCTGCCTCCATCCTCTAGAACTCACTCCCTCAGCCCTGCCTCCATCCTCTAGAGCTCACTCCCTCCGCTCTGCCTCCATCCTCTAGAACTCACTCCCTCCGCCCTGCCTCCATCCTCTAGAACTCCCTCCCTCAGCCCTGCCTCCATCCTCTAGAACTCACTCCCTCAGCCCTGCCTCCATCCTCTAGAACTCACTCCCTCAGCCCTGCCTCCATCCTCTAGAACACACTCCCTCAGGCCTGCCTCCATCCTCTAGAACTCACACCCTCATCCCTGCCTCCATCCTCTAGAACTCACTCCCTCAGCCCTGCCTCCATCCTCTAGAACTCACTCCCTCAGCCCTGCCTCCATCCTCTAGAACTCACTCCCTCAGCCCTGCCTCCATCCTCTAGAACTCACTCCCTCAGCCCTGCCTCCATCCTCTAGAACTCACTCCCTCAGCCCTGCCTCCATCCTCTAGAACTCACTCCCTCAGACCTGCCTCCATCCTCTAGAACTCAATCCCTCAGCTCAGCCTCCATCCTCTAGAACTCCCTCCCTCAGCCCTGCCTCCATCCTCTAGAACTCACTCCCTCAGCCCTGCCTCCATCTTCTAGAACTCACTCCCTCAGCCCTGCCTCCATCCTCTACAACTCACTCCCTCAGCTGTGCCTCCATCCTCTAGAACTCACTCCCTCAGCCCTGCCTCCATCCTCTAGAACTCACTCCCTCAGCTCTGCCTCCATCCTCTAGAACACCCTCCCTCAGCCCTGCCTCCATCCTCTAGAACTCACTTCCTCAGCCCTGCCTCCATCCCCTAGAACTCACTCCCTCAGCCCTGCCTCCATCCTCTAGAACTCCCTCCCTCAACCCTGCCTCCATCCTCTAGAACACACTCCCTCAGCCCTGCCTCCATCCTCTAGAACTCCCTTCCTCAGCCCTGCCTTCATCCTCTAGAACTCACTCCCTCAGCCCTGCCTCCATCCCCTAGAACTCGCTCCCTCAGCCCTGCCTCCATCCTCTGGAACTCACTCCCTCAGCCTAGCCTCCATCCCCTAGAACTCCCTCCCTCAGCCCTGCCTCCATGGCCTAGAACTCGCTCCCTCAGCCCTGCCTCCATCCTCTAGAACTCACTCCCTCAGCCCTGCCTCCATCCCCTAGAACTCACTCCCTCCGCCCTGCCTCCATCCTCTAGAACTCACTCCCTCAGCCCTGCCTCCATCCTCTAGAACTCACTCCCTCAGCTCTGCCTCCATCCCCTAGAACTGACTCCTTCAGCCCTGCCTCCATCCTCTAGAACTCACTCCCTCAGCCCTGCCTCCATCCTCTAGAACTCACTCCCTCAGCCCTGCCTCCATCCTCTAGAACTCACTCCCTCAGCCCTGCCTCCATCCCCTAGAACTCACTCCTTCAGCCCTGCCTCCATCCTCTAGAACTCGCTCCCTCATCCCTGCCTCCATCCTCTAGAACTCACTTCCTCAGCCCTGCCTCCATCCCCTAGAACTCACTCCCTCAGCCCTGCCTCCATCCTCTAGAACTCCCTCCCTCAGCCCTGCCTCCATCCTCTAGAACTCACATCCCTCAGCCCTGCCTCCATCCTCTGGAACTCACTCCTTCAGCCCTGCCTCCATCCTCTAGAACTCACTCCCTCAGCCCTGCCTCCATCCTCTAGAACTCACTCCCTCAGCCCTGCCTCCATCCTCCAGAGCTCACTCCCTCCGCTCTGCCTCCATCCTCTAGAACTCACTCCCTCAGCCCTGCCTCCATCCTCTAGAACTCCCTCCCTCAGCCCTGCCTCCATCCTCTAGAACTCACTCCCTCAGCCCTGCCTCCATCCTCTAGAACTCACTCCCTCAGCCCTGCCTCCATCCTCTAGAACACACTCCCTCAGCCCTGCCTCCATCCTCTAGAACTCACTCCCTCAGCCCTGCCTCCATCCTCTAGAACTCACTCCCTCAGCCCTGCCTCCATCCTCTAGAACTCACTCCCTCAGCCCTGCCTCCATCCTCCAGAACTCACTCCCTCAGCCCTGCCTCCATCCTCTAGAACTCACTCCCTCAGCCCTGCCTCCATCCTCTAGAACTCACTCCCTCAGCCCTGCCTCCATCCTCTAGAACTCACTCCCTCAGCCCTGCCTCCATCCTCTAGAACTCCCTCCCTCAGCCCTGCCTCCATCCTCTGGAACTCACTCCCTCAGCCTAGCCTCCATCCCCTAGAACTCCCTCCCTCAGCCCTGCCTCCATGGCCTAGAACTCGCTCCCTCAGCCCTGCCTCCATCCTCTAGAACTCACTCCCTCAGCCCTGCCTCCATCCCCTAGAACTCACTCCCTCCGCCCTGCCTCCATCCTCTAGAACTCACTCCCTCATCCCTGCCTCCATCCTCTAGAACTCACTCCCTCAGCCCTGCCTCCATCCCCTAGAACTGACTCCTTCAGCCCTGCCTCCATCCTCTAGAACTCACTCCCTCAGCCCTGCCTCCATCCTCTAGAACTCACTCCCTCAGCCCTGCCTCCATCCTCTAGAACTCAATCCCTCAGCTCAGCCTCCATCCTCTAGAACTCCCTCCCTCAGCCCTGCCTCCATCCTCTAGAACTCACTCCCTCAGCCCTGCCTCCATCCTCTAGAACTCACTCCCTCAGCCCTGCCTCCATCCTCTAGAACTCATTCCTCAGCTGTGCCTCCATCCTCTAGAACTCACTCCCTCAGCCCTGCCTCCATCCTCTAGAACTCACTCCCTCAGCTCTGCCTCCATCCTCTAGAACACCCTCCCTCAGCCCTGCCTCCATCCTTTGGAACTCACTTCCTCAGCCCTTCCTCCATCCCCTAGAACTCACTCCCTCAGCCCTGCCTCCATCCTCTAGAACTCCCTCCCTCAACCCTGCCTCCATCCTCTAGAACTCACTCCCTCAGCCCATCCTCCATCCTCTAGAACTCCCTTCCTCAGCCCTGCCTCCATCCTCTAGAACTCACTCCCTCAGCCCTGCCTCCATCCTCTAGAACTCACTCCCTCAGCCCTGCCTCCATCCCCTAGAACTCGCTCCCTCAGCCCTGCCTCCATCCTCTAGAACTCACTCCCTTAGCCCAGCCTCCATCCCCTAGAACTCCCTCCCTCAGCCCTGCCTCCATGGCCTAGAACTCGCTCCCTCAGCCCTGCCTCCATCCTCTAGAACTCATTCCCTCAGCCCTGCCTCCATCCCCTAGAACTCACTCCCTCAGCCCTGCCTCCATCCCCTAGAACTGACTCCTTCAGCCCTGCCTCCATCCTCTAGAACTCGCTCCCTCAGCCCTGCCTCCATCCTCTAGAACTCACTTCCTCAGCCCTGCCTCCATCCCCTAGAACTCACTCCCTCAGCCCTGCCTCCATCCTCTAGAACTCCCTCCCTCAGCCCTGCCTCCATCCTCTAGAACTCACTCCCTCAGCCCTGCCTCCATCCTCTGGAACTCACTCCTTCAGCCCTGCCTCCATCCTCTAGAACTCACTCCCTCAGCCCTGCCTCCATCCTCTAGAACTCACTCCCTCAGCCCTGCCTCCATCCTCTAGAACTCACTCCCTCCGCCCTGCCTCCATCCTCTGGAACTCACTCCCTCAGCCCTGCCTCCATCCTCCAGAACTCCCTCCCTCAGCCCTGCCTCCATCCTCTAGAACTGCCTCCCTCAGCCCTGCCTCCATCCTCTAGAACTCACTCCCTCAGCCCATCCTCCATCCTCTAGAACTCACTCCCTCAGCCCTGCCTCCATCCTCTAGAACTCACTACCTCAGCCCTGCCTCCATCCTCTAGAACTCACTCCCTCAGCCCTGCTTCCATCCTCTAGAACTCACTCCCTCAGCCCTGCCGCCATCCTTTGGAACTCACTCCCTCAGCCCTGCCTCCATCCTCTAGAACTCAATCCCTCAGCTCAGCCTCCATCCTCTAGAACTCCCTCCCTCAGCCCTGCCTCCATCCTCTAGAACTCACTCCCTCAGCCCTGCCTCCATCCTCTAGAACTCACTCCCTCAGCCCTGCCTCCATCCTCTAGAACTCACACCCTCAGCTCTGCCTCCATCCTCTAGAACACCCTCCCTCAGCCCTGCCTCCATCCTCTAGAACTCACTCCCTCAGCCCTGCCTCCAACCTCTAGAACTCGCTCCCTCAGCTCTGCCTCGGTCTTCTGGAACACCTTCCCTCAGCGCTGCCTCCGTCCTCTAGAACTCGCTCCCTCAGCCCTGCCTCCATCCTCTAGAACTCACTCCCTCAGCCCTGCCTCCATCCCCTAGAACTGACTCCTTCAGCCCTGCCTCCATCCTCTAGAACTCACTCCCTCAGCCCTGCCTCCATCCTCTAGAACTCACTCCCTCAGCCCTGCCTCCATCCTCTAGAACTCACTCCCTCAGCCCTGCCTCCATCCCCTAGAACTCACTCCTTCAGCCCTGCCTCCATCCTCTAGAACTCGCTCCCTCAGCCCTGCCTCCATCCTCTAGAACTCACTCCCTCCGCCCTGCCTCCATCCTCTGGAACTCACTCCCTCAGCCCTGCCTCCATCCTCCAGAACTCCCTCCCTCAGCCCTGCCTCCATCCTCTAGAACTGCCTCCCTCAGCCCTGCCTCCATCCTCTAGAACTCACTCCCTCAGCCCATCCTCCATCCTCTAGAACTCACTCCCTCAGCCCTGCCTCCATCCTCTAGAACTCACTACCTCAGCCCTGCCTCCATCCTCTAGAACTCACTCCCTCAGCCCTGCTTCCATCCTCTAGAACTCACTCCCTCAGCCCTGCCGCCATCCTTTGGAACTCACTCCCTCAGCCCTGCCTCCATCCTCTAGAACTCAATCCCTCAGCTCAGCCTCCATCCTCTAGAACTCCCTCCCTCAGCCCTGCCTCCATCCTCTAGAACTCACTCCCTCAGCCCTGCCTCCATCCTCTAGAACTCACTCCCTCAGCCCTGCCTCCATCCTCTAGAACTCACACCCTCAGCTCTGCCTCCATCCTCTAGAACACCCTCCCTCAGCCCTGCCTCCATGCTCTAGAACTCACTCCCTCAGCCCTGCCTCCAACCTCTAGAACTCGCTCCCTCAGCTCTGCCTCGGTCTTCTGGAACACCTTCCCTCAGCGCTGCCTCCGTCCTCTAGAACACGCTCCCTCAGCCCTGCCTCCATCCTCTAGAACTCACTCCCTCAGCCCTGCCTCCATCCCCTAGAACTGACTCCTTCAGCCCTGCCTCCATCCTCTAGAACTCACTCCCTCAGCCCTGCCTCCATCCTCTAGAACTCACTCCCTCAGCCCTGCCTCCATCCTCTAGAACTCAGTCCCTCAGCCCTGCCTCCATCCCCTAGAACTCACTCCTTCAGCCCTGCCTCCATCCTCTAGAACTCGCTCCCTCATCCCTGCCTCCATCCTCTAGAACTCACTTCCTCAGCCCTGCCTCCATCCCCTAGAACTCACTCCCTCAGCCCTGCCTCCATCCTCTGGAACTCCCTCCTTCAGCCCTGCCTCCATCCTCTAGAACTCACTCCCTCAGCCCTGCCTCCATCCTCTAGAACTCGCTCCCTCATCCCTGCCTCCATCCTCTAGAACTCACTTCCTCAGCCCTGCCTCCATCCTCTAGAACTCACTCCCTCAGCCCTGCCTCCATCCTCTGGAACTCACACCTTCAGCCCTGCCTCCATCCTCTAGAACTCACTCCCTCAGCCCTGCCTCCATCCTCTAGAGCTCACTCCCTCAGCCCTGCCTCCATCCTCTAGAGCTCACTCCCTCCGCTCTGCCTCCATCCTCTAGAACTCACTCCCTCAGCCCTGCCTCCATCCTCTAGAACTCCCTCCCTTAGCCCTGCCTCCATCCTCTAGAACTCACTCCCTCAGCCCTGCCTCCATCCTCTAGAACTCACTCCCTCAGCCCTGCCTCCATCCTCTAGAAAACACTCCCTCAGCCCTGCCTCCATCCTCTAGAACTCACTCCCTCAGCCCTGCCTCCATCCTCTAGAACTCACTCCCTCAGCCCTGCCTCCATCCTCTAGAACTCACTCCCTCAGCCCTGCCTCCATCCTCTAGAACTCAATCCCTCAGCTCAGCCTCCATCCTCTAGAACTCCCTCCCTCAGCCCTGCCTCCATCCTCTAGAACTCACTCCCTCAGCCCTGCCTCCATCTTCTAGAACTCACTCCCTCAGCCCTGCCTCCATCCTCTAGAACTCACTCCCTCAGCTGTGCCTCCATCCTCTAGAACTCACTCCCTCAGCCCTGCCTCCATCCTCTAGAACTCACTCCCTCAGCTCTGCCTCCATCCTCTAGAACACCCTCCCTCAGCCCTGCCTCCATCCTCTAGAACTCACTTCCTCAGCCCTGCCTCCATCCCCTAGAACTCACTCCCTCAGCCCTGCCTCCATCCTCTAGAACTCCCTCCCTCAACCCTGCCTCCATCCTCTAGAACTCACTCCCTCAGCCCTGCCTCCATCCCCTAGAACTCGCTCCCTCAGCCCTGCCTCCATCCTCTGGAACTCACTCCCTCAGCCTAGCCTCCATCCCCTAGAACTCCCTCCCTCAGCCCTGCCTCCATGGCCTAGAACTCGCTCCCTCAGCCCTGCCTCCATCCTCTAGAACTCACTCCCTCAGCCCTGCCTCCATCCCCTAGAACTCACTCCCTCCGCCCTGCCTCCATCCTCTAGAACTCACTCCCTCAGCCCTGCCTCCATCCTCTAGAACTCACTCCCTCAGCCCTGCCTCCATCCCCTAGAACTGACTCCTTCAGCCCTGCCTCCATCCTCTAGAACTCACTCCCTCAGCCCTGCCTCCATCCTCTAGAACTCGCTCCCTCAGCCCTGCCTCCATCCTCTAGAACTCAATCCCTCAGCTCAGCCTCCATCCTCTAGAACTCCCTCCCTCAGCCCTGCCTCCATCCTCTAGAACTCATTCCTCAGCTGTGCCTCCATCCTCTAGAACTCACTCCCTCAGCCCTGCCTCCATCCTCTAGAACTCACTCCCTCAGCTCTGCCTCCATCCTCTAGAACACCCTCCCTCAGCCCTGCCTCCATCCTCTAGAACTCACTTCCTCAGCCCTTCCTCCATCCCCTAGAACTCACTCCCTCAGCCCTGCCTCCATCCTCTAGAACTCCCTCCCTCAACCCTGCCTCCATCCTCTAGAACTCACTCCCTCAGCCCTGCCTCCATCCTCTAGAACTCTCTTCCTCAGCCCTGCCTCCATCCTCTAGAACTCACTCCCTCAGCCCTGCCTCCATCCTCTAGAACTCACTCCCTCAGCCCTGCCTCCATCCCCTAGAACTCGCTCCCTCAGCCCTGCCTCCATCCTCTAGAACTCACTCCCTTAGCCCAGCCTCCATCCCCTAGAACTCCCTCCCTCAGCCCTGCCTCCATGGCCTAGAACTCGCTCCCTCAGCCCTGCCTCCATCCTCTAGAACTCACTCCCTCAGCCCTGCCTCCATCCCCTAGAACTCACTCCCTCCGCCCTGCCTCCATCCTCTAGAACTCACTCCCTCAGCCCTGCCTCCATCCTCTAGAACTCACTCCCTCAGCCCTGCCTCCATCCCCTAGAACTGACTCCTTCAGCCCTGCCTCCATCCTCTAGAACTCACTCCCTCAGCCCTTCCTCCATCCTCTAGAACTCACTCCCTCAGCCCTGCCTCCATCCTCTAGAACTCACTACCTCAGCCCTGCCTCCATCCTCTAGAACTCACTCCCTCAGCCCTGCTTCCATCCTCTAGAACTCACTCCCTCAGCCCTGCCGCCATCCTTTGGAACTCACTCCCTCAGCCCTGCCTCCATCCTCTAGAACTCAATCCCTCAGCTCAGCCTCCATCCTCTAGAACTCCCTCCCTCAGCCCAGCCTCCATCCTCTAGAACTCACTCCCCCAGCCCTGCCTCCATCCTCTAGAACTCACTCCCTCAGCCCAGCCTCCATCCTCTAGAACTCACTCCCTCAGCTGTGCCTTTATCCTCTAGAACTCACTCTCTCAGCCCTGCCTCCATCCTCTAGAACTCACTCCCTCAGCTCTGCCTCCATCCTCTAGAACACCCTCCCTCAGCCCTGCCTCCATCCTCTAGAACTCACTCCCTCAGCCCTGCCTCCAACCTCTAGAACTCGCTCCCTCAGCTCTGCCTCGGTCTTCTGGAACACCTTCCCTCAGCGCTGCCTCCGTCCTCTAGAACTCGCTCCCTCAGCCCTGCCTCCATCCTCTAGAACTCACTCCCTCAGCCCTGTCTCCATCCCCTAGAACTGACTCCTTCAGCCCTGCCTCCATCCTCTAGAACTCACTCCCTCAGCCCTGCCTCCATCCTCTAGAACTCACTCCCTCAGCCCTGCCTCCATCCTCTAGAACTCACTCCCTCAGCCCTGCCTCCATCCCCTAGAACTCACTCCTTCAGCCCTGCCTCCATCCTCTAGAACTCGCTCCCTCATCCCTGCCTCCATCCTCTAGAACTCACTTCCTCAGCCCTGCCTCCATCCCCTAGAACTCACTCCCTCAGCCCTGCCTCCATCCTCTGGAACTCACTCTTTCAGCCCTGCCTCCATCCTCTAGAACTCACTCCCTCAGCCCTGCCTCCATCCTCTAGAACTCGCTCCCTCATCCCTGCCTCCATCCTCTAGAACTCACTTCCTCAGCCCTGCCTCCATCCTCTAGAACTCACTCCCTCAGCCCTGCCTCCATCCTCTGGAACTCACTCCTTCAGCCCTGCCTCCATCCTCTAGAACTCACTCCCTCAGCCCTGCCTCCATCCTCTAGAACTCACTCCCTCAGCCCTGCCTCCAGCCTCTAGAGCTCACTCCCTCCGCTCTGCCTCCATCCTCTAGAACTCACTCCCTCAGCCCTGCCTCCATCCTCTAGAACTCCCTCCCTCAGCCCTGCCTCCATCCTCTAGAACTCACTCCCTCAGCCCTGCCTCCATCCTCTAGAACTCACTCCCTCAGCCCTGCCTCCATCCTCTAGAACACACTCCCTCAGCCCTGCCTCCATCCTCTAGAACTCACTCCCTCAGCCCTGCCTCCATCCTCTAGAACTCACTCCCTCAGCCCTGCCTCGATCCTCTAGAACTCACTCCCTCAGCCCTGCCTCCATCCTCTAGAACTCACTCCCTCAGCCCTGCCTCCATCCTCTAGAACTCACTCCCTCAGCCCTGCCTCCATCTTCTAGAACTCACTCCCTCAGCCCTGCCTCCATCCTCTAGAACTCACTCCCTCAGCTGTGCCTCCATCCTCTAGAACTCACTCCCTCAGCCCTGCCTCCATCCTCTAGAACTCACTCCCTCAGCTCTGCCTCCATCCTCTAGAACACCCTCCCTCAGCCCTGCCTCCATCCTCTAGAACTCACTTCCTCAGCCCTGCCTCCATCCCCTAGAACTCACTCCCTCAGCCCTGCCTCCATCCTCTAGAACTCCCTCCCTCAACCCTGCCTCCATCCTCTAGAACACACTCCCTCAGCCCTGCCTCCATCCTCTAGAACTCCCTTCCTCAGCCCTGCCTCCATCCTCTAGAACTCACTCCCTCAGCCCTGCCTCCATCCCCTAGAACTCGCTCCCTCAGCCCTGCCTCCATCCTCTGGAACTCACTCCCTCAGCCTAGCCTCCAGCCCCTAGAACTCCCTCCCTCAGCCCTGCCTCCATGGCCTAGAACTCGCTCCCTCAGCCCTGCCTCCATCCTCTAGAACTCACTCCCTCAGCCCTGCCTCCATCCCCTAGAACTCACTCCCTCCGCCCTGCCTCCATCCTCTAGGACTCACTCCCTCAGCCCTGCCTCCATCCTCTAGAACTCACTCCCTTAGCCCTGCCTCCATCCTCTAGAACTCACTCCCTCAGCCCTGCCTCCATCCTCTAGAACTCAATCCCTCAGCTCAGCCTCCATCCTCTAGAACTCCCTCCCCCAGCCCTGCCTCCATCCTCTAGAACTCACTCCCTCAGCCCTGCCTCCATCCTCTAGAACTCACTCCCTCAGCCCTGCCTCCATCCTCTAGAACTCACTCCCTCAGCTGTGCCTCCATCCTCTAGAACTCACTCCCTCAGCCCTGCCTCCATCCTCTAGAACTCACTCCCTCAGCTCTGCCTCCATCCTCTAGAACACCCTCCCTCAGCCCTGCCTCCATCCTCTAGAACTCACTTCCTCAGCCCTTCCTCCATCCCCTAGAACTCACTCCCTCAGCCCTGCCTCCATCCTCTAGAACTCCCTCCCTCAACCCTGCCTCCATCCTCTAGAACTCACTCCCTCAGCCCTGCCTCCATCCTCTAGAACTCCCTTCCTCAGCCCTGCCCCCATCCTCTAGAACTCACTCCCTCAGCCCTGCCTCCATCCTCTAGAACTCACTCCCTCAGCCCTGCCTCCATCCCCTAGAACTCGCTCCCTCAGCCCTGCCTCCATCCTCTAGAACTCACTCCCTCAGCCCTGCCTCCATCCCCTAGAACTCACTCCCTCCGCCCTGCCTCCATCCTCTAGAACTCACTCCCTCAGCCCTGCCTCCATCCTCTAGAACTCACTCCCTCAGCCCTGCCTCCATCCCCTAGAACTGACTCCTTCAGCCCTGCCTCCATCCTCTAGAACTCGCTCCCTCAGCCCTGCCTCCATCCTCTAGAACTCACTTCCTCAGCCCTGCCTCCATCCCCTAGAACTCACTCCCTCAGCCCTGCCTCCATCCTCTAGAGCTCCCTCCCTCAGCCCTGCCTCCATCCTCTAGAACTCACTCCCTCAGCCCTGCCTCCATCCTCTGGAACTCACTCCTTCAGCCCTGCCTCCATCCTCTAGAACTCACTCCCTCAGCCCTGCCTCCATCCTCTAGAACTCACTCCCTCAGCCCTGCCTCCATCCTCTAGAACTCACTCCCTCCGCCCTGCCTCCATCCTCTGGAACTCACTCCCTCAGCCCTGCCTCCATCCTCCAGAACTCCCTCCCTCAGCCCTGCCTCCATCCTCTAGAACTCCCTCCCTCAGCCCTGCCTCCATCCTCTAGAACTCACTCCCTCAGCCCTTCCTCCATCCTCTAGAACTCACTCCCTCAGCCCTGCCCCCATCCTCTAGAACTCACTCCCTCAGCCCTGCCTCCATCCTCTAGAACTCACTCCCTCAGCCCTGCCTCCATGGCCTAGAACTCGCTCCCTCAGCCCTGCCTCCATCCTCTAGAACTCACTCCCTCAGCCCTGCCTCCATCCCCTAGAACTCACTCCCTCCGCCCTGCCTCCATCCTCTAGAACTCACTCCCTCAGCCCTGCCTCCATCCTCTAGAACTCACTCCCTCAGCCCTGCCTCCATCCCCTAGAACTGACTCCTTCAGCCCTGCCTCCATCCTCTAGAACTCGCTCCCTCAGCCCTGCCTCCATCCTCTAGAACTCACTTCCTCAGCCCTGCCTCCATCCCCTAGAACTCACTCCCTCAGCCCTGCCTCCATCCTCTAGAGCTCCCTCCCTCAGCCCTGCCTCCATCCTCTAGAACTCACTCCCTCAGCCCTGCCTCCATCCTCTGGAACTCACTCCTTCAGCCCTGCCTCCATCCTCTAGAACTCACTCCCTCAGCCCTGCCTCCATCCTCTAGAACTCACTCCCTCAGCCCTGCCTCCATCCTCTAGAACTCACTCCCTCCGCCCTGCCTCCATCCTCTGGAACTCACTCCCTCAGCCCTGCCTCCATCCTCCAGAACTCCCTCCCTCAGCCCTGCCTCCATCCTCTAGAACTCCCTCCCTCAGCCCTGCCTCCATCCTCTAGAACTCACTCCCTCAGCCCTTCCTCCATCCTCTAGAACTCACTCCCTCAGCCCTGCCTCCATCCTCTAGAACTCACTACCTCAGCCCTGCCTCCATCCTCTAGAACTCACTCCCTCAGCCCTGCTTCCATCCTCTAGAACTCACTCCCTCAGCCCTGCCTCCATCCTTTGGAACTCACTCCCTCAGCCCTGCCTCCATCCTCTAGAACTCAATCCCTCAGCTCAGCCTCCATCCTCTAGAACTCCCTCCCTCAGCCCTGCCTCCATCCTCTAGAACTCACTCCCTCAGCCCTGCCTCCATCCTCTAGAACTCACTCCCTCAGCCCTGCCTCCATCCTCTAGAACTCACTCCCTCAGCTGTGCCTCCATCCTCTAGAACTCACTCCCTTAGCCCTGCCTCCATCCTCTAGAACTCACTCCCTCAGCTCTGCCTCCATCCTCTAGAACACCCTCCCTCAGCCCTGCCTCCATCCTCTAGAACTCACTCCCTCAGCCCTGCCTCCAACCTCTAGAACTCGCTCCCTCAGCTCTGCCTCGGTCTTCTGGAACACCTTCCCTCAGCGCTGCCTCCGTCCTCTAGAACTCGCTCCCTCAGCCCTGCCTCCATCCTCTAGAACTACCTCCCTCACTCCTGCTTCTGTCCTCTGGAACTCGCTCCCTCGGCCCTGCCTCTGTCCTCTAGAACTCGCTCCCTCAGCCCGGCCTCCTTCCTCTTGAACTACCTCCCTCAGTCCTGCTTCTGTCCTCTAGAACTCGCTCCCTCAGCCCTGCCTCCTTCCTCTAGAACTACCTCCCTCAGTCCTGCTTCTGTCCTCTAGAACTCGCTCCCTCAGCCCTGCCTCCATCCTCTAGAACTACCTCGATCGGCCCTGCCTCTGTCCTCTAGAACTCGCTCCCTCTCCTTAACCATGTTTGTTCCATCCTCCTAACCTCTCCTCTCGTTCTCCTGCTCTGTGCCTGCTCCTTCTCCCACTGCTAGGGAGGGGCTGGTCAGTGTACCTGACTCGTGACACTTCTGACTTTCTGTGATTAATCTTAAATCACCAGGGAATCGGGAATGCAAGAGTCAGGATTCTGTGAATGGGTTGTGCTGACCTCTGCACTCCCAATGCTCTGGACGTGGCTCCACTCCTGTCAAGAGAATCTGCACATTGCAGAATTGATCCTATAACGTTCATTGTCCACCTCTGTGCTCAATGGAGTATTGTCAATAAGCACACATTTCAATGTGTTGTACCACAGCCTTTAAATAACCTCCTCAGATGATGCCGGGTCTAAGGTCTTGTGTACACAAATCTTATTTTCTTTTCTACACAGATGATTCATCCCAATGCCTAGCCACAGCTGTTTCTTCAGAAGATCGTCGGACCCTCTTAGAACCTGACCCTGTGGACCAACCTTGTACTGAAATGAAGAATGAAGAGGAAGATGAAAGAATTTACTCCATCACTGAGATCATGGAATGGCAACAAAGATCCAAGGAGCTTTACATGGTTGATGGAAGAGAATATTAGAGGACATCCAGAGCATTAAATATCAAGGTCTTACACAGCGTTAAGCACATACGCTTGAAATACATGGAGCTATATCTGCCTTAGAGGTCAGGAGTGGTTGCTCGGCAACAACTCATTCATCTCCTTCCCACCACACACTTTGAGACAGTAGGAAACAGAGAGTTCCTCCAGGGCTCAGCGCACTGAACTTATATTTGCTGTTACAAAGAGTGGCTTAAAGCATTTTCAGAGTGACATTAGCCCATTGTGTTGTACTTAGTGAGGTTGGATCTCTCGTCAGTCTGGTGATTGCTGTCAGCCAAAGCCAACAGCTCAAGGGTGACACCAGGCCGATCCATTTTGACTTCTCTGATGACCAGCCTGCTGGGATTGTTGAAGCAGCCTTGAGCCCTACAGAGGCTGATATGCTGCTCCTCTTAGAACCTGACCCTGTGGACCATCCTTGTACTGGTGACGTTTTACAAAATGTCGACTTTGTTTAATGGTCAGAGTTTTCCAACAGTGATAAGCAGTAGTGAAGCAAACCAATAATCTTTCATTTTCTAGGTAAAAATATCACTGTAAATTGTTCAATCCCACTCCACCTCCATACTTTTCATTCATGCCAGAACATAAATTGCCATTTCAATTATTGTAGAGAGTGGATGTAAGCTGGGAGTTTTCCCTCACACTCGAATTAGGGCGATTAGGATACACAGAATTGTAGACCGGGTATTTGCATAGGGTAGCAGCACCACAGGGACTGTCAGCAGGTGAGTCACCCATCGCTTTTATCACAGTACAAGCCCCAACAGTCCATCACTGGATTGTTTGTTCACACCCATCCCCTTCCACACAGAAAAAAAAACAAAAGCAAGGAGTTTTTAAAAATTCAATCCTGTCCACGTTCTCCCACCGTCCCGGCCATTCTGAACCCCTCGGTCACTTTGAATCTCTCGGTCACGCTGAATCTCTCCGTCACTCTGTCTGAATCGCTCGGTCACTCCGAATCCCTCGATCACTGCCTGCATTCCTCGGTCACCCTGTCTGAATAGCTTGGTCACTCTGATTCTCTCGGTCATTCTGCCTGATTCCCTCGGTCACTCTGAATCCCTCGGTCACTCTGTCTGAATCCCTCGGTCACTCTGCCTCCATCGGTCACTCTGTCTGAATCCATCGGTCACTCTGAATCCCTCGGTTACTCTGAATCTCTCAGTCACTCTGAAGCCCTCGGTCACTCTGTCTGAATCGCTCGGTCACTTTGAATCCCTCGGTCACTGTTTGCATTCCTCAGTCACTCTGTCTGAATACCTTGGTCACTCTGAATCACTCGGTCACTCTTTCAGAATCCCTCGGTCACTCTGAACCCCTCAGTCAATCTGAACACCTCGGTCACTCTTTCTGAATCCCTCGGTCACTCTGGATCCCTCGGTCACTCTGAATCCATCGGTCACTCTGTCTGAATCCCGCAGTCACTCTGTTTGAATCCCTTGGTCACTCTGTCCGAACCCCTCGGTCACTCTGAACCTCTCGGTCACGCTGTGTGAATCCCTCGGTCACTCTGAACCCCTCAGTCAATCTGAACACCTCGGTCACTCTTTCTGAATCCCGCGGTCACTCTGGGTCCCTCGGTCACTCTGACACCCTCGGTCACTCTGAATCCCTTGGTCACTGAATCCCTCGGTCACTCTGTCTGAATCTGTTGGTCACTCTGAATCCCTTGGTCACTCTGTCTGAAAGCTTCGGTCACTGTGTCTGAACCCTTCGGTCACTCTGTACCTCTCGGTCACTCTGAATCCTTCAGTCACTCTTTCTGAACCCCTCGGTCACTCTGATTCACTCAGTCACTCTGATTCACTCAGTCACCCTGAATCTCTCGGTCACCCTGAATCTCTCGGTCACTCTGAACCCCTCGCTCACTCTGATTCCCTCGGTCACTCTGAATCTCTCGGTCACTCTGAACCCCTCGGTCACTCTGAAACTCTCGGTCACTCTGAATCCCTCGATCACTCCGACTGAATCTTTCAGTCACTCTGAATCCCTTGGTCACTCTGTAACCCTCGGTCACTCTGAATCCCTCAGTCAATCTGAACCCCTCGGTCAATCTGAACCCCTCGGTCATACTGATTCACTCGGTCACTCTCAATACTTAGGTCACCCTGCAACCATCGGTCACTCTAAATCCCTCGTCACTCTGCCTGATTCCCTTGGTCACTCTGAATCCCCCGTTCACTCTTTCTGAATTACTCGGTCACTCTGATTCCCTCAGTCAATCTGAACCCCTCGGTCACTCTGAACCCCTCGGTCACTCTGCATCCATCATTCGCTCTAAATCCCTCGTCACTGTGTCTGATCCTCTCAGTCATTCTGAATCCCCCATTCACTCCTTCTGATTCCTTCCGTCACTCTGAGCCGCCTCGGTTACTCTGAACCCCTCGGTCGCTCTGTCTGAATCCCTCGGTCACTCTGAATCACTCGTTCACTCTGAACCCCTTGGTCACGCTGAATCCCTCGTTTACTCTGTCTGAATCTCTCGGTCACTCTGAAATGCTCGGTCAGCCTGGCTGAATCACACGGGCACTCTGATTCCCTCGGTCACTCTGAATCCCTCGGTCACTCTGAGCCACCTCGGTCACTCTGAGTCCGTCGGTCACCCTGAATCCCTCGGTCACTCTGAATCCCTTGGTCAATCTGAATCCCTCGGACACTCTGAGTTCCTCGGTTACTCTGAATCTCTCAGTCACTCTGAACCCCTCGGTCACTCTGTCTGAATTGCTCGGTCATTCTGAATCCCTCGGTCATGTCTGCATTCCTCGGTTACTCTCTCTGAATAGCTTGGTCACTCTGATTCTCTCGGTCACTCTGTCTGATTCCCTCGGTCACTCTGCCTCCATCGGTCACTCTGTCTGAATCGCTCGGTCACTCTGAATCCCTCGGTCACTCTGTCTGAATCCTTCGGTCACTCTTTCTGAACCCCGCGGTCACTCTGATTCACTTGGTCACTCTGAATCCCGTGGTCACTCTGAATCTCTCGGTCACTCTAAATCCGTCGCTCACTCCGTCTGAATCTTTCAGTCACTCTGAGCCACCTTGGTCACCCTGAGTCCGTCGGTCACTCTGAATTCCTCGGTCACTCTGAATCCCTCGGTCTCCCCTTCTGAACCCCTCGGTCACTCTGTCTGAACCACTCGGTCACTCTGTCTGTATCCCTCGGTCAATCTTTCTGAAACCTTCGGTCACTCTGAATCCCTTGGTTACTCTGAATCTCTCAGTCACTCTGATCCCCTCGGTCACTCTGTCTGATTCCCTCGGTCACTCTGAATCCCTCGGTCACTTTGTCTGAATCCCTCGGTCACTCTGTCTGAAACCTTCGGTCACTCTGAATCCCTCGTTTACTCTGAATCTCACAGTCACTCTGAACCCCTTGGTCACTCTGTCCGAACCCCTTGGTCACTCTGAACCTCTTGGTCACTCTGTCTGCATCCCTCAGTCACTCTGAACCCCTCGGTCACTCTGAACCCCTCGGTCACTCTGTCTGAATGCCTCGGTCACTCTGAATCCCTCGGTCAATCTGAACCCCTCAGTCACTTTGAATCTCTCGGTCACTCTGTCTGAATCTTTCAGTCACTCTGTAACCCTCGGTCACTCTGAATCCCTCGGTCAATCTGAAACCCTTGGTCAATCTGAACACCTCAGTCATACTGATACACTCGGTCACTCTCAATACCTCGGACACCCTGCATTCATCGGTCACTCTAAATCCCTCGTCACTGTGTCTGATCCCCTCGGTCACTCTGAATCCCCCATTCACTCCTTCAGATTCCCTCGGTCACTCTGAGCCGCCTCGGTCACTCTGAATACCTCGGTCACTCTTTCTGAATCCCTCGGTCACTCTGAACCCCTCGGTCCCTCTGTTCGAACCCCTTGATCACTCTGAACCTCCTCGGTCACTCTGTCTGAATCCCTCCATCAATCTGAACCCCTCGGTCACTCTGAACACCTCGATCACTCTGTCTGAATGCCTCGGTCACTCTGAATCCCTCGGTTAATCTGAATCCCTCGGTCATTCTTTCTGAATCCCTCGGTCACTCTGAATCCCTCGGTCAATCTGAACCCCTCGGTCATACTGATTCTCTCGGTCACTCTCAATATTTCGGTCACTCTGCATCCATCGGTCACTCTAAATCCCTCGTCACTCTGTCTGATTCCCTCGGTCACTCTGAATCCCCCGTTCACTTTTTCTGAATTACTTGGTCACTCTGAATCCCTCAGTCACTCTGAACACCTCGGTCAATCTGAAACCCTCGGTCACTCTGAATACTTTGGTCACTCCGTTTCAATCTTTCGCTCTAAATCCTTCGTCAGTCTGTCTGAATCCCTCGGTCACTCTGAATCCCTTGGTCACGCTGAATCCCTCGTTTACTCTGTCTGAATCCCTTGGTCACTCTGAAACCATCGGTCAGTCTGGCTAAATCATACGGTCACTCTGATTCCCTCGGTCACTCTGAATCCCTCGGTCACTCTGAATCCCTCGGACACTCTGAATTCCTCGGTCACTCTGAATCCCTCGGACACTCTGAATCCCTCTGTCACTCTTTCTGAAACCCTCGGTCACTCTGTCTGAACCTCTCGGTCACTCTGTCTGAATCCCTCAGTCACTCTGAATCTCTCAGTAACTCTGAACCCCTCGGTCACTCTGTCTGAATCACTCGGTCACTCTGAATCCCTCTGTCACTCTTTCTGAACTCCTCGGTCACTCTGTCTGAAGCTCTCGGTCACTCTGTCTGAATCCCTCAGTCACTCTGAATCTCTCAGTCACTCTGAACCCCTCGGTCACTCTGTCTGAATCCCTCGGTTACTCTTTCTGAAACCTTCAGTCACTCTGAACCCTTCAGTCACTCTGTCTGAATCGCTCGGTCACTCTGAATCCCTTGGTCACTCTTTCTGAATCCCTCGGTCACTCTGAACCTGTTGGTTACTTTGTCCGAACCCCTCGGTCACTCTGAACCCCTCAGTCCCTCTGTTCGAATCCCTCGGTCACTATTAATCTCTCAGACACTCTGTCTGAATCCCTCAGTCACTCTGAACCACTCGGTCACTCTGAACACCTCGATCACTCTGTCTGAATGCCTCAGTCACTCTGAATCCCTCAGACAATCTGAATCTCTCGCTCACACTTTCTGAATCCCTCGGTCACTCTGAATCCCTCGGTCACTCTGAATCTCTCGGTCACTCTGAATCCCTCGGTCACTCCGTCAGAATCTTTCAGTCACTCTGAACCTCTTGTTCACTCTGTAACCCTCGGTCACTCTGAATCCCTCGGTCAATCTGAACCCCTCGGTCAATCTGAACACCTCGGTCAATCTGAACCCCTCGGTCACTCTGAATACTTCGGTCACTCGGATTCAATCTTTCGCTCTAAATCCCTCGTCACTGTGTCTGATCCTCTCGGTCACTCTAAATCCCCCATTCACTCCTTCTGATTCCCTCGGTCACTCTGAGCTGCCTCGGTCACTCTGAACCCCTTGGTCGTTCTGTCTGAATCCCTCGGTCACTCTGAATCCCTTGGTCACTCGGAATCCATCGGTCACTCTGTCTGAATCCCTCGATTACTCTGAATCCCTCGATCACTCTGAACCCGTTGATCACGCTGAATCCCTTGTTTACTCTGTCTGAATCCCTTGGTCACTCTGAAACCCTCGGTCAGTCTGGCTGAATCACACGGTCACTCTGATTCCCTCAGTCACTCTGAATCCCTCAGTCACTCTGAGCCACCTCGGTCACTCTGAGTCCATCGGTCACTCTTTCTGAACTCCTCGGTCACTCTGTTTGAACCCCTCAGTCACTCTGTCTTAATCCCTCAGTCACTCTGAATCCCTCGGTCACTCTGTCTGAACCCCTCGGTCACTCTGTCTGAATCCCTCGGTCACTCTGAATCCCTCGATCACTCTGAACCCCTTGGTCACGCTGAATCCCTCGTTTACTCTGTCTGAATCCCTTGGTCACTCTGAAACCCTCGGTCAGTCTGGCTGAATCACATGGTCACTCTGATTCCCTCGGTCACTCTGAATCCCTCAGTCACTCTGAGCCACCTCGGTCACTCTGAGTCCGTCGGTCACTCTTTCTGAACTCCTCGGTCACTCTGTTTGAACCCCTCGGTCACTCTTTCTTAATCCCTCAGTCACTCTGAATCCCTCGGTCACTCTGTCTGAACCCCTCGGTCACTCTGAACCCCTCGGTCCCTCTGTTCGAACTCCTCGGTCACTCTGACTCTCTCGGACACTCTGTCTGAATCCCTCAGTCACTCTGAACCCCTCGGTCACTCTGAACACCTCGATCACTCTGTCTGAATGCCTCGGTCACTCTGAATCCCTCAGACAATCTGAATCCCTCGCTCACTCTTTCTGAATCCCTCGGTCACTCTGAATCCCTCGGTCACTCTGAATCTCTCGGTCACTCTGAATCCCTCGGTCACTCCGTCGGAATCGTTCAGTCACTCTGAATCTCTTGTTCACTCTGTAACCCTCGGTCACTCTGAATCCCTCGATAAATCTGAACCCCTCGGTCAATCTGAACCCCTCGGTCATACTGATTCTCTTGGTCACTCTCAATACGTCGGCCACTCTGCATCCATCGGTCACTCTAAATCCCTCGTCACTCTGTCTGATTCCCTCGGTCACTCTGAATCCCCCGTTCTCACTTTCTGAATTACTTGGTCACTCTGATTCCCTCAGTCACTCTGAACACCTCGGTCAATCTGAACCCCTCGGTCACTTTGAATACTTCGGTCACTCGGATTCAATCTTTCACTCTAAATCCCTCGTCACTGTGTCTGATCCTCTTGGTCACTCTGAGCTGCCTCGGTCACTCTGAACCCCTTGGTCACTCTGTCTGAATCCCTCGGTCACTCTGAATCCCTTGGTCACTCGGAATCCATCGGTCACTCTGTCTGAGTCCCTCGGTCACTCTGAATCCCTCGATCACTCTGAACCCCTTGGTCAAGCTGAATCCCTCGTTTACTCTGTCTGAATCCCTTGGTCACTCTGAAACCCTCGGTCAGTCTGGCTGAATCACATGGTCACTCTGATTCCCTCGGTCACTCTGAATCCCTCAGTCACTCTGAGCCACCTCAGTCACTCTGAGTCCGTCGGTCACTCTGAATCCCTCGGTCACTCTGTCTGAATCCCTCGGTCACTCTTTCTGAAACCTTCGGTCACTTTGAATCCCTCGGTTACTCCGAATCTCTCAGTCACTCTGAACCCCTCGGTCACTCTGTCTGAATTGCTCGGTCACTCTGAATCCCTCGGTCACTGTCTGCATTCCTCGGTCACTCTCTCTGAATACCTTGGTCACTCGGATTCTTTCGGTCACTCTGTCTGATTCCCTTGGTCACTCTGAATCCCTCAGTCACTTTCCCTGAATCCCTCGGTCACTCTGCCTCCATCGGTCACTCTGTCTGAATCCATCGGCCATTCTGAATCCCTCGGTCACGCTGTCTGAATCCCTTGGTCACTCTGAATCCCTCGGTCAATCTGAATCCCTCGGTCACTGTGACTGAATCTCTCGGTCACTCTGAATCCCTTGGCCACTCTGTCTGAATGCTTCGGTTACTCTGTCTGAACCCCTCGGTCACTCTGTACCTCTCGGTCACTCTGAATCCTTCGGTCACTCTTTCTGAACCCCGCGGTCACTCTGATTCACTTGGTCACGCTGAGCCGCCTCGGTCACTCTGAACCCCTCGGTCGCTCTGTCTGAATCCCTCGGTCACTCTGAAACCCTCGGTCACTCTGAATCCCTCGGTCAATCTGTCTGAATCCCTCGGTCACTCTTTCTGAAACCTTCTGTCACTCTGCTTCCCTCGGTCACTCAGAATCTCTCTGTCCCTCTGAACCCCTCGGTCACTCTGTCTGAATCCTTCATTCACTCTGAATCCCTTGGCCACTCTGACTCCCTCGGTCACTTGGACTACATCGGTCACTCTGCCTGAACCCATCGGTCACTGTTAATCCCTCGGTCACACTGAATCACTCGGTCACTCTAAATCCCTCGGTCACTCTGAACCCCTGGGTCGCTCTGTCAGAATCCCTCGGTCACTCTGAATCCCTTGGTCACTCTGAACCCCTCAGTCCCTCTGATTCACTCGGTCACTCTGAATCCCTCGGTCACTCTGCCTGCATCCCTCGGTCACTCTAAATCCCTCGGTCACTCTGAACCCCTGGGTCGCTCTGTCTGAATCTCTTGGTCACTCTGAACACCTCGATCACTCTGTCTGAATGCCTCGGTCATTCTGAATCCCTCGGTTAATCTGAAACCCTCGGTCACTCTTTCTGAATCCCTCGGTCACTCTGAATCCCTCGCTCACTCTGAATCTCTCGGTCACTCTGAATCCCTCAGTCACTCCGTCTGAATCTTTCAGTCACTCTGAATCCCTTGGTCACTCTGTAACCCTCGGTCACTCTGAATCCCTCGGTCAATCTGAATCCCTCGGTCAATCTGAACCCCTCAGTCATACTGATTCTCTCGGTCACTCTCAATACTTTGGTCACTCGGCATCCATCGGTCACTCTAAATCCCTCGTCACTCTGTCTGATTCCCTCGGTCACTCGGAAACCCCGTTCACTTTTTCTGAATTACTTGGTCACTCTGAATCCCTCAGTCACTCTGAACACCTCGGTCAATCTGAAACCCTCAGTCACTCTGAATACTTTGGTCACTCCGTTTCAATCTTTCGCTCTAAATCCCTCGTCAGTCTGTCTGAATCCCTCGGTCACTCTGAATCCCTTGGTCACGCTGAATCCCTCGTTTACTCTGTCTGAATCCCTTGGTCACTCTGAAACCATCGGTCAATCTGGCTAAATCATACGGTCACTCTGATTCCCTCGGTCACTCTGAATCCCTCGGTCACTCTGAACCCCTCGGTCACTCTGTCTGAATCGCTTGGTCACTCTGAATCCCTCGGACACTCTGAATCCCTCTGTCAATCTTTCTGAACTCCTCGGTCACTCTGTCTGAAGCTCTCGGTCACTCTGTCTGAATCCCTCAGTCACTCTGAATCTCTCAGTCACTCTGAACCCCTCGGTCACTCTGTCTGAATCCCTCGGTTACTCTTTCTGAAACCTTCAGTCACTCTGAACCCCTCGGTCACTCTGTCTGAATCCCTCGGTTACTCTTTCTGAAACCTTCAGTCACTCTGAACCCTTCAGTCACTCTGTCTGAATCGCTCGGTCATTCTGAATCCCTCGGTCACTCTGAACCCGTTGGTCACTCTGTCCGAACCCCTCGGTCACTCTGAACCCCTTGGTCCCTCTGTTCGAATCCCTCGGTCACTGTGAATCTCTCGGTCACTCTGAACACCTCGATCACTCTGTCTGAATGCCTCAGTCACTCTGAATCCCTCAGACAATCTGAATCTCTCGCTCACACTTTCTGAATCCCTCGGTCACTCTGAATCCCTCGGTCACTCTGAATCTCTCGGTCACTCTGAATCCCTCGGTCACTCCGTCGGAATCTTTCAGTCACTCTGAACCTCTTGTTCACTCTGTAACCCTCGGTCACTCTGAATCCCTCGGTCAATCTGAACCCCTCGGTCAATCTGAACACCTCGGTCAATCTGAACCCCTCGGTCACTCTGAATACTTCGGTCACTCGGATTCAATCTTTCGCTCTAAATCCCTCGTCACTGTGTCTGATCCTCTCGGTCACTCTGAATCCCCCATTCACTCCTTCTGATTCCCTCGGTCACTCTGAGCTGCCTCGGTCACTCTGAACCCCTTGGTCGTTCTGTCTGAATCCCTCGGTCACTCTGAATCCCTTGGTCACTCGGAATCCATCGGTCACTCTGTCTGAATCCCTCGATCACTCTGAATCCCTCGATCACTCTGAACCCGTTGATCCCGCTGAATCCCTTGTTTACTCTGTCTGAATCCCTTGGTCACTCTGAAACCCTCGGTCAGTCTGGCTGAATCACACGGTCACTCTGATTCCCTCAGTCACTCTGAATCCCTCAGTCACTCTGAGCCACCTCGGTCACTCTGAGTCCATCGGTCACTCTTTCTGAACTCCTCGGTCACTCTGTTTGAACCCCTCAGTCACTCTGTCTTAATCCCTCAGTCACTCTGAATCCCTCGGTCACTCTGTCTGAACCCCTCGGTCACTCTGTCTGAATCCCTCGGTCACTCTTTCTGAAACCTTCAGTCACTCTGAATCCCTCAGTTACTCTGAATCTCTCAGTCACTCTGAACCCCTCAGTCACTCTGGCTGAATCGCTCGGTCACTCTGAATCCCTTGGTCACTCCTTCTGAATCCCTCAGTCACTCTGAACCCGTTGGTCACTCTGTCCGAACCCCTCGGTCACTCTGAACCCCTCGGTCCCTCTGTTCGAATCCCTCGGTCACTCTGAATCTCTCAGACACTCTGTCTGAATCCCTCCGTCACTCTGAACCCCTCGGTCACTCTGAACACCTCGATCACTCTGTCTGAATGCCTCGGTCACTCTGAATCCCTCAGACAATCTGAATCTCTCGCTCACACTTTCTGAATCCCTCGGTCACTCTGAATCCCTCGGTCACTCTGAATCTCTCGGTCACTCTGAATCCCTCGGTCACTCCGTCGGAATCTTTCAGTCACTCTGAATCTCTTGTTCACTCTGAATCCCTCGGTCAATCTGAACCCCTCGGTCAATCTGAACACCTCGGTCAATCTGAACCCCTCGGTCACTCTGAATACTTCGGTCACTCGGATTCAATCTTTCGCTCTAAATCCCTCGTCACTGTGTCTGATCCTCTCGGTCACTCTGAATCCCCCATTCACTCCTTCTGATTCCCTCGGTCACTCTGAGCTGCCTCGGTCACTCTGAACCCCTTGGTCGTTCTGTCTGAATCCCTCGGTCACTCTGAATCCCTTGGTCACTCGGAATCCATCGGTCACTCTGTCTGAATCCCTCGATCACTCTGAATCCCTCGCTCACTCTGAACCCGTTGGTCACGCTGAATCCCTTGTTTACTCTGTCTGAATCCCTTGGTCACTCTGAAACCCTCGGTCAGTCTGGCTGAATCACACGGTCACTCTGATTCCCTCAGTCACTCTGAATCCCTCAGTCACTCTGAGCCACCTCGGTCACTCTGAGTCCATCGGTCCCTCTTTCTGAACTCCTCGGTCACTCTGTTTGAACCCCTCGGTCACTCTGTCTTAATCCCTCAGTCACTCTTTCTGAAACCTTCAGTCACTCTGAATCCCTCGGTTAATCTGAATCTCTCAGTCACTCTGAACCCCTCAGTCACTCTGTCTGAATCGGTCGGTCACTCTGAATCCCTTGGTCACTCCTTCTGAATCCCTCGGTCACTCTGAACCCGTTGATCACTCTGTCCGAACCCCTTGGTCACTCTGAATGCCTCGGTCCCTCTGTTCGAACCCCTCGGTCACTCTGAGTCTCTCGGACACTCTGTCTGAATCCCTCAGTCACTCTGAACCCCTCGGTCACTCTTAACACCTCGATCACTCTGTCTGAATGCCTCGGTCACTCTGAATCCCTCAGAAAATCTGAATCCCTCGCTCACTCTTTCTGAATCCCTCGGTCACTCTGAATCCCTCAGTCACTCTGAATCTCTCAGTCACTCTGAATCCCTCGGTCACTCCGTCAGAATCTTTCAGTTACTCTGAATCTCTTGTTCACTCTGTAACCCTCGGTCACTCTGAATCCCTCGGTCAATCTGAACCCCTCGGTCAATCTGAACCACTCGGTCATACTGATTCTCTTGGTCACTCTCAATACGTCGGTCACTCTGCATCCATCGGTCACTCTAAATCCCTCATCACGCTGTCTGATTCCCTCAGTCACTCTGAATCCCCCGTTCACTCTTTCTGAATTACTTGGTCACTCTGATTCCCTCAGTCACTCTGAACACCTCGGTCAATATGAACCCCTCGGTCACTCTGAATAGTTCGGTCACTCGGACTCAATCTTTCGCTCTAAATCCCTCGTCACTGTGTCTGATCCTCTTGGTCACTCTGAATCCCCCATTCACTCCATCTGATTCCCTCGGTCACTCTGAGCTGCCTCGGTCGCTCTGAGCCCATTAGTCGCTCTGTCTGAATCCCTCGGTCACTCTGAATCCCTTGGTCACTCGGAATCCATCGGTCACTCTGTCTGAATCCCTCGGTCACTCTGAATCCCTCGATCACTCTGAACCCCTTGGTCACGCTGAATCTCTCGTTTACTCTGTCTGAATCCCTTGGTCACTCTGAAACCCTCGGTCAGTCTGGCTGAATCACATGGTCACTCTGATTCCATCGGTCACTCTGAATCCCTCAGTCACTCTGAGCCACCTCAGTCACTCTGAGTCCGTCGGTCACTCTGAATCCCTCGGTCACTCTGTCGGAATCCCTCGGTCACTCTTTCTGAAACCTTCGGTCACTTTGAATCCCTCGGTTACTCTGAATCTCTCAGTCACTCTGAACCCCTCAGTCACTCTGTCTGAATTGCTCGGTCACTCTGAATCCCTTGGTCACTGTCTGCATTCCTCGGTCACTCTCTCTGAATACATTGGTCACTCGGATTCTTTCGGTCACTCTGTCTGATCCCCTCGGTCACTCTGAATCCCTCGGTCACTGTCTGCATTCCACGGTCACTCTCTCTGAATACCTTGGTCACTCGGATTCTTTTGGTCACTCTATCTGATTCCCTCGGTCACTCTGAATCCCTCAGTCACTTTGTCTGAATCCCTCGGTCACTCTGCCTCCATCGGTCACTCTGCCTGAATCCATCGGTCATTCTGAATCCCTCGGTCACTCAGTCTGAATCCCTTGGTCACTCTGAATCCCTCGGTCAATCTGAATCCCTCGGTCACTGCGACTGAATCTCTCGGTCACTCTGAATCCCTTGGTCACTCTGTCTGAATGCTTCGGTTACTCTGCCTGAACCTCTCGTTCACTCTGTACCTCTCGGTCACTCTGAATCCTTTGGTCACTCTTTCTGAACCCCGCGGTCACTCTGAATCCCTCGGTCACTCTGAGCCACCTCGGTCACTGTGAAGCCCTCGGTCAATCTGTCTGAATCCCTCGGTCACTCTGAAACCCTCGGTCACTCTGAATCCCTCGGTCAATCTGTCTGAATCCCTCGGTCACTCTTTCTGAAACCTTCTGTCACTCTGCTTCCCTCGGTCACTCAGAATCTCTCTGTCCCTCTGAACCCCTCGGTCACTCTGTCTGAATCCTTCATTCACTCTGAATCCCTTGGCCACTCTGACTCCCTCGGTCACTTGGACTACATCGGTCACTCTGCCTGAACCCCTCAGTCACTGTTAATCCCTCGGTCACATTGAATCACTCGGTCACTCTAAATCCCTCGGTCACTCTGAACCCCTGGGTCGCTCTGTCAGAATCCCTCGGTCACTCTGAATCCCTCAGTCACTCTGAACCCCTCAGTCCCTCTGATTCACTCGGTCACTCTGAATCCCTCGGTCACTCTGTCTGAATCCCTCGGTCACTCTGCCTGCATCCCTCAGTCACTCTAAATCCCTCGGTCACTCTGAACCCCTGGGTCGCTCTGTCTGAATCTCTTGGTCATTCTGAATCCCTCGGTCACTCGGACTGCATCAGTCACTCTGTCAGAATCCCTCAGTCACTCTAAATCCCTTGGTCACTCTGTCTGAATCCCTCGGTCACTCTGAATCCCTCCGTCACTCTGAATCCCTTGTTTACTCTGTCTGAATCCCTCGGTCACTCTGAATCCCTCGGTCAATCTGGCTGCATCACTCGGTCACTCAGATTCCCTCGGTCACTCTGAACCCCTCGATCACTCTGTCTGAATCCCTTGGTCACTCTATCTGAATCCCTCAGTCACTCTGATTCATTTGGTCACTCTGAATCCCTTGGCCACTCTTTCTGAAACCTGTCGGTCACTCTGGACCCCTCGGTCACTCTGTCTGAATCCTTCATTCACTCTGAATCCCTTGGTCACTCTGACTCCCTCGGTCACTCTGAATCCCTCGGTCACTCTGTCTGAATCATTCGCTCACTCTGTCTGAACCCTTCAGTCACTCTGAATCCCTCGGTCACTCGGAATGCATCGGTCACTCTGTCTGAATCCCTCGTTCACTCTGAATCCATCGGTCACTCTAAATCCCTCGGTCACACTGAATCCCTTGGTCACTCTGCCTGAATCTCTCAGTTACTCTGTCTGATTCACTCGGTCACTCTGAATCCCTCGTTTACTCTGTCTGAATCCCTCGGTCACTCTGAATCCCTCAATCAGTCTGGCTGCATCACTCGGTCACTCAGATTCCCTCGGTCACACTGAATCCCTCGGTCACTCTGAATCCCTCGGTCACTTGTCTGCATCCCTCGGTCACACTGAATCCCTCGGTCCCTCTAAATCCCTCGGCCACTCTGAACCCCTGGGTCGCTCTGTCTGAATCCCTCGGTCACTCTGAATCCCTCGGTCACTCTGTCTGAATCTCTCGGTCACCCTGTCTGATTCACTCGGCACTCTGAATCCCTTGTTTATTCTGTCTGAATCCCTCGGTCACTCTGACTCCCTCGGTCAATCTTGTAAAGTCTGTAAGTTGTGCAGTAAATAACTTCAGAGACTTTAGAAGTACAAACAAAACAGGTCTTTACTATTCAGAGGTCTGGGCGATTTCTGCCCTAGTTAACGTATCACAACCCTTATATACTGGTGTGGTCACTATCGGTATTACAGTATACATGAGCCAATAAATAGTGCCACCCTGAAGTAGTGCTCTTAAAGGCGAACGGTCACATTCTATAGTTCCCTTAAAGGTAAACGGTTACATACACAACACTCCTCCCTTCCTAGCTTATTACTTACAGAATCCCGTTAAACATACAATCTTCAATTTTATATAAACAGGTTGCAGATATACTCTCGATGGAGTCAACGTCATATAACAATTTACAGATATACTCTCGATGGAGTCAACGTCATATAACTTCATGTTTAACATAACATAATAACATATATATCTTCATGTCAAAACAGATCACAGATTCAGTCTCTGTGGAAAACAGTTCATAGATTCAGTCTCTGTGGTGTAGTCGGTTCACATTGCTGGAGTGACTCATTCAATAGTCCTTCCATGGGTTTAACAGTTTGAACTTCCGAACTGAATTGGCTCCGTTCGGAGGGACGACCACGTGTGTGATCTGGTAGAGGTAATCATGGTTCAGATGGGTCATCTTCTGTTTTGACTTTTCCTTTTCTGCTTCTTGGAGACTCTCTGGGCTCCACTGTCAGCTGCCAGCTGTATGCGCAGTTCCTCCTTCTCTTCCTCCTTTTTCCGTAGTAGAGCCACCTTCTCCCGATGTTCCGTAGACTTTCGGTGCTCCTCCATGATTTCTGTATGGTGGGAGTCGAAGTTACAAGTTGGGCAGGACAGGACATAGTAATATTCGGAGTCGTCCTGAGCTAGGCCAGCGAGAGGGTCTTCTATATCCTCCCTACCCAGCTGGACGTCAGCCAATTTTTGTTCCAAATCCAGACATCTTTCCTGAAGAGACTTCTTCACGTGTTCCGCTTCCTCTAACTTTTTCTGGGCTTTCAGCAAGTTGTTTACTAATGACCTCATTTGTGATTTTAATACTTCAACTTCCTTTGGAGATTGATTGATCGGACTATTCAATCCCTCTACCGGAGCAGTTGTTTCAGCGTTCTGTTGTTCAACCTTGACATGAGTCAGCGTACTTTTGGTATCTAAGGGTTGCTCTGCTGCCATCTTCTCCGTCTGTGTTGCAACCTCGGCTATTTCAATAACTTTTGAGAGCTCCAAACCCTTCTCCTCTGACGATTTAAGCTCATGTTCATGGCCCATTCTTACGGTCTCTGTGTTTCTTACAGTTCCCTTTTCTTCCACTGAAAAGATTTCCAGTTGCATCTGTTCTTCAAGTCGTTGGACCTCGGCCATTGCCGCTTCATATTTATTTTGTGTTTCCTTTAATAATTTAACGAGTTCTTGGACATCCTGAATTCCCTGTTCTGGTATGTCTTCCACCACTAATTTTTTTCCTATGGATTGAATCCCTAACGATGAGTCAGCCTTGGCCTGAAGCTCATCAAACATTTCCTGCAGACTTTGTAATTCTTGCTTATGGTCAACCTTTAGTCGTTCATGTTCTTTCACTAACACGAGCTTTTCGGAAGTTGCCAAGTTAACCCCTTCCAGGATTGTAGTCCGAGCCTGTTCATACTGTTCTTTCAACTCGTTACACTCTGCTTGCAACAAGTCGTAGAGGTGAACTGGAATACCATCCTGACTTCCTGAAGATTCCTCTTCCTTTGGATCGTTCTGTGTATATTCTAGTTCCTGAACAGCCTCAGGGAGATGTGATTGGTACTTGACCACGATGGCTCTATGGTCGCTCTCTGCTTGAGCGGGCTGTCTCTGTTGTCTTTCCAGGGACTCCCATTCGGTGTCCCAGAACTTTTTCACCTTTTCCATCTCTTGTAGGAGACGGGCACTCAACTGTTCTAATTGTCGTTGTACTTTGACATAACGTTGAGTTCTAGCCCGGTGTTCCTCCGTAATGCATCTGTCTGTAGCTTGAACAGACTCAGAATTCTCTGTCTTTATGCACGCCATCGATTTCCCAACCTTATTCCGTGAGTCCATGTTAATCTTGTTTTTCATACATAAGCTGGACTTATCGTCTTCCGGCTCGGAGTCTGAGCTGCTTGTCTGCACCGAGTCCTCACTCGTCATTGCTTGTCGGTAGTGCCATTCCATGTCTATTTTCTTGATCCACTCCCGTCCCAGAAGTGGTAGTCCTCCCTCAGGTAGTACGTACAGATACATTCGTGGGTGTTCTTTACCCCTATCTCTCACCTTGACTCGTATTTTTCCCAGGGGGTATACATGATGCCCCGTGTATGTCTGTAATATGAATTTTGTATTTCTTAAGGGTATGTGAGAGAATAGCCGGTGATAGTCCTTTTGGTTGATGACGGATACAGCTGATCCCGTGTCCAGCTCCATTCGTACTTGGACTCCCGCTATTTTTAGTGTGACCCAGATCAACTGTAGATCAGTTACTTTACCCACATGGTGGATTCTCAGACTATCCAGCTCCTGGCTGTTTGGGTCTGAGTCTGAATTTTGTTCGTCTGAACTCTTTTCAGCCACCTGATGCACCTTGTTGTACTTTCCTTGTGGTGGTGGCTTCCTTTGCTTGTTGGTCTTCTTTCCGGACCTGCATACCTTCGCGATGTGACCCAGTTTGCCACATTTCCTGCACTCTTGGTTCTTAAACCAGCACTGATTCTGGTCGTGCGTTGTCTTTCCACAACGGTAGCATTTGGGAGTGCTTGTTGTAATTTGGTCCACCCCGAGTGCCGCCGCCTTTAGCTGCATTTCCGCCGTCCCTTTCGCTGCGGCTTCGTGCGATGAAGCTATGAGGACAGCCCTGTCCAGTGTGAGGTCGTTTTCTTCCAGAAGTCGCTTCTGCGTTCCTTCTTTGGCCAAGCCACATACGAACTTGTCCCGCAGCGCCTCTGTCAAATTCCCTCCAAACTGGCAGTATTTCGCTAGCTTACGCAGTTCGACTAAGTATTCCGCATTGCTTTCATCTTGCCTCTGGGTTCTGGCGTAAAATTTAAATCGTTCAGCCAGCATCAACGGTGTGGGGTTCAGTGATCCTTCAACACTGTTACGATCTCTTCGAAGGTCTGGTCCACTGGTTTAACTGGTGCTATTAGATGTTTCAAAAGCCCATATGTTTTTGCTCCCATCGAATTTAACAAAGTTATTGCCTTGTTGTCATCCTCAATTTCGTTGGCTACGCAATATATTTCTATGCGTTCCACATACGTGGCCCAGTCTTCTATTTCTGCATTAAAGTCATTAATATTTCCTCGCTTAGGCATCTTCTTCTCTTTTTGAGAACAGTACAAGTATTACTTTACTTATTATTAATTTTCTTCTCTCTTCTTGAGAACACACCAGCCTTTCTGAAAAATCTTATTACTTTTCTGAAATTCTTAATAATTTCCAAGATGGCGGTTTCCCGCTTCTTCCTTCTTCTTCGGCGGTTTTCCCGCGAAAAATGGCGGCTTTCCCGCGCTTCTCGGCTCTCCCCGCCCACTTTAATGGCGGTTTTCCCCGCGCTTTTCTGTTCTCCCCGCCCACGGCAATGGCGGTTTCCCGCTTCTTCCCCTGGCGGGAGGGGTACTCTTTCCCCCGCGGGCGACGGCCGCTGGCTAACGGTCCCCAGCCTGTGCGTCGGCTTCAGCGCTCTCCGCTGGCTTTCAGACCCCCAGCCCGCGCGTCGGCTTCAGCGCTCTCCGCTGGTTTTCAGATCCCCAGCCCGCGCGTCGGCTTCAGCGCTCTCCGCTGGCTTTCAGATCCCCAGCCCGTGCGTCGGCTTCAGCGCTCTCCTTCCCGCGGCAGGCAACCGGCTCCGGGTACCCCCGATGACGGCGGACAGTTGCAGCCTCTGAACTGGCTCTCGGCCAATTCCCGATTTCTTGGCTCTGTCTCACCCGGCCTGCTCCCGGTCTCAGCGCCTCTGGACCCGACTTTGTCTGGCTCCTTTCCCCCTCGACCGTGGTCGAGTGTACCGCCCTTATCCTCTGGTTTTACTCCTTCCTTATTTTCTTTTACTGTTCCCTTACTCACAGTCCGTGGCAGCCTTGCCTCTCTTGCCGATCGGCTTGCTCCTCACTGTGGCAGAAGGGACCGTCAGTGCCTGTTGCAGATGGAAGTTTTCAATGCCAAAATCTTCCTCTTTGCTCTCGCTGCAGCCTCGAGTTTTCACCCAGCAGAACGACGAGGGCGGGTGCCTCACTTCGACGCTCCTTAGTTGCTTAGGAACTACTGTTGCCGCAGGGTATGATCGGCCTCGTCGCCATTGTAAAGTCTGTAAGTTGTGCAGTAAATAACTTCAGAGACTTTAGAAGTACAAACAAAACAGGTCTTTACTATTCAGAGGTCTGGGCGATTTCTGCCCTAGTTAACGTATCACAACCCTTATATACTGGTGTGGTCACTATCGGTATTACAGTATACATGAGCCAATAAATAGTGCCACCCTGAAGTAGTGCTCTTAAAGGCGAACGGTCACATTCTATAGTTCCCTTAAAGGTAAACGGTTACATACACAACAAATCTGGCTGCATCACTCGGTCACTCAGATTCCCTCGGTCACTCTGAACCCCTCTGTACAATTTGCAAAATTTCCACATTTCCCCAAAGGTTATTATTAATAAAAGGGACCCTGCATGGACATTTTTTAAAAAGGGTACCCAAAGATGGCGTCCGCACCTCGTGACCAAAAGCCTGCAAGTTTTCAAAAGCTTGGACTCTGTGGCACAAGCAGCTTTTGGGGAAAACGAAACCTAAAATGCAATTTCTGTGAAGAAGGACTTTTGTATTTTGAAAAGCAGACAGAACCCTGAATATGCATTTAGCCAAACCGTAGACAGACCAATACAAGTTAGGCCTATACTTGAGGCCATCAAGTTGTTTGCATCTATAATCGGAAACAGCTTAAGGTAGCCATCGAGGCTGGACAGGCCGATTAAGATGCTTTAATAACAATACAGCTCAGACATCAGGCCATTAGGTGCGATCAATGGCCATCTAAAAACAGTTAGTTTAGATTGCTATAATCATTTAAACTAGCCCGCCAAGATTGGGACAATGAACTAACCTGATTTGGCGCGCAGATAAGGGCCATCCGAAGGAGTATAATTGTTGGCCCACCAGCAACCGAAGTTCTCTGGCTCCATGCCCTCGTGGCTGCTGCTACTTTTTCTCCTCCCGCGCTTGCCGCCTGGCCACTGCCCGTGTCTTTCCCCACTCCATCAGGGACGCCCAGCATTGCACCAGGCGAACATGGGCCAACCAGGCCAGACGAGGCGGGACGGGGCGAGGCGAGGTGAGGTGAGATGAGATGAGACAAGACGAATTGGGAGAAGATTGAAGAACGCTTCGAATAATCGGGCCTTCAATTCAGCCGACCTACGACTATCTTCATGCAAACTCCAACTGCTGCCCGAGGAAGAGGAACCATCATCCCTGCGAGGTAAAGTACCCAAGCAAAGACATTAACCTTGGGGTACTTTTACCTGGACGACGCCCTTGCAGCGCCCCGAGACCATGTGATGATTGAGCTCAGCAGATTTTGACTCGGTGAGCATGAATTCTGGCCCCTCATAGCTTAATCTAGTTAGGTATAGGGGGTGGGATAAGGATAAGGGGATTGTTAAGGTAGTTGTTTTCCCTCGATGTGCCGTGTGTTCCCCATTCCCTGTATAAGTATAGTTATTTTGTATTTGCCTGTAATTTTATACTAGTGGCTCCTCATAAGATTGTGTTAATTTCTATTTCAATAAAATCTTGGTTTTCTTACATCCAAACCACCTGTCTACTCGAGTCTTTTCTGCATCGCTGCCTGTACCTAAGTCCAGTGTCTAGAACCCAGGGGCGTGGGAGCGATTCGAACCGCTCACAAACAGTCAGGGGCATAACTGACTGGGTGCACGCGCCAACCACACAAACCCCCTATAGAAATGGCGACCGCGGCAGGACGCCAGCAACAGGGTTGCGATACAGTAGACAATGGTTCGGATGAGCAAACCATGATGGAGGAAAGGATTTCTGATTATGTGTTTAGCAAGGTGAATATCACTAAGAAGTGGATCACCACTCTGTTAAGGGCTGGGCGTCCGGTAGATGCAGCAGCTAAGTGGACAGAGGGTAAGGAACACAAGCAGTCCTTAGAGAAGGCAGTTTGGCTGATATTTTTTAAAAAGCAGGTCCAGCTTTTGGACAGGCTCGTTGCAGCACAGGCAGCGGAGTTAAGGGAGTCAGCCCTGGAGATCCAGGATAAGACTCTTGCAGGAGAAAAGTTATTAGTGGCTTTACAGGCCCTGAATCAGGAGAGAGTGCATTTAATGGGAGAACACAAGGCTCAGTTGGAATACCTACGGTGCCAAGTCACCGAGGCCAAGGGAAATGAGTTAAGGTTGCGGGAGAAGAATGCTCGCTTGGCAAGGCAGATTAGGGAACAGGAAGAGAAAGTACAGGAGGTAAAGGCAGCATATAAGTTAGCGAGCGAACAGGGGTTTGAGGAGGCAGACCACGGCCCCTGTAAAGAGAGGATAGAAAATCTGAGCCGGGCCCTCCGGAAGGCAAAAGGCATGGTATGCCTCATAAGCCCAAAGGCAGGTCAGGCAGATTTTATGGGGAACGAGGGGAGGACAGTTCCAACGTCACCAGTAGTGCCTAGGGATGACCCGGTTGAGAGAGAGGAGATCTCACGACCACCACCCATAGCGCCAAGTTTCAGCGAGGTTTGGCAGCAAGGGGGGGGTGGAGCCAGAGGTGGAGGCGGAGGTGGAGCAACCCCCGCCAGAGAGGTCGGAGCCGGGACCAATGTGCCCAGCACGGCATCGGAGGTTCGGCCCACCCGTCAATGGCGACAATGAGGGACCCCTCCAAAACCAATTCGTATTACCCTTTAACACCCAACAGCTTAGGGCTATGGTCAACCATATCCCGAGGCTCTCCGAAAAGGGAGACCCCTCGATCCACTTCAGGGACATAGAGCAGGCAGCCAGCGTCAACGACTGCGATGACGCTGAGAAGGCCAAGATGCTGCTATTCTCCCTGGAGAGTAGTCTCCTCCAATCCCTCTCTGACGAGTGTAAAAGGGGGCAGAGCGGGTACGAGGAGTTTAGAGATGCAGTTCTGGAGGACATGGGGATGAATGAGGGTAGTCCTTTCTCCCATGTGGAGAGGACGATCCAGCTCCCAGGGGAAACCCCGCAGGCTTTTGTGGACAGGCTGTGGCCGGTGTACCGGAGGGCCTGTCCGGGACGCCGGACTGAGTGTTCCTGAACTGGAATCTCCTGGCCCATTGGCTCCGTTGCCTGGTGGCGAACAGCTTGCCACAGGTCCGGGCCAAGGCAGAAGCCTGGTTCGACCTCAAAAATCCCCAGACCACCGAGCTCACGGTGATTAGGCAGCTAACTCTGGCCTGCAAAAATGGTAGGGGAGCCGATGCACACCCACCCAAGGGAAAGGTGCATGAGGTAAAACCCAGACCGGGCAGGAAAGAGTGGCACCAGGAAGGGAGTAACCCCCCCAACACCAAGACCAATTGTTACGGGTGTGGGAAGGATGGTCACTGGCGGAAGGAGTGCAAAAACCCTTGGAAAGATAACAAGGGAAAGCATTCCACAGCCCCAGCCCAAAAGGCGGGGGCAGGGATCCCTTCCGCAGAGGTCAAGTCACTTTTGGACACCATGACGTCCTTATTGACTGGCCAGGGGAGAGTGGCAGCCGCCACCGGTGCACTCACCCCATCAGCCCCACCCAACCCACAGCCATGATTAGAGCCAGCCCAGCCTGTTTACCTGTGTTCTTTCCGGTATGATGAGTGGAAAAGACCCCTTTTGGAGATGGAGGTAGAAAAGGTGACGGGGATCTATCTGTTAGACATGCGGGCATCATGCACCGTGGTCTACTCAGCTAACACCACCACCTCGCCTCTCTCTAACGGGGTCCCATACAGTCTGTCGGGGTTCACAGGTAAAGAACAGGCTGTGTCCTGATGAAATGGGAAGTGGAAGGTGGAAGAGGGGTCCTGGGGGCCGATTTTATTGTAGGCCATGGGATCCTAGTGGATTTGAGGAATCATTGCTTATGTGGGGCAGGCACAGTAAAGAACGGTGAGGTAGTAGTGATCCCGGGAAAGGAAGGGAAGGGGACCCTCTGCACCATGAAGCCCAAGGAGGATTATAACCTCGAGCTATGGTCAGTAACACCCCACAGGAGTTCCAGGCATTTGTGCAGGCCCACCTGGCCACATTTGCCACTCACAAACACGACTGCGGGAGGGCCACAGGGTTTGAGGTCAGCGTAGACGGGGACCCCATGGCCCGACCACAGAAACAGTATAACTTCCCCAGGGAAGCAGAACCAGACATGGAAGCAGCCATGTCCTCGTTAGTACAGCAGGGAGTTCTGAGGCCGATAGCCACCCACGTGAATTCTCCATTATGGCCGGTCAGAAAGCCGGACAATTCCTGGAGGGCCACGGTGGACTATCGGGTGCTCAATAGTAACATCCCAGCCTGTGCACCCACAGTAGCAGCAGTTGCCGACCTGATAGGAAGTATTCCAGCATCCGCGACCACTTTCACGGTGCTGGATATTTCCAATGGGTTTTGGTCCATCCCTTTAAGGAGGGAGGATCAGTACAAGTTTGCTTTTACATTTAAAGGGCAACAGTACACGTGGAACTGCTTGCCTCAGGGCTTCCACAACAGCCCCATCATTTTCCATCAGTGCATGGCAAACAGTTTGAAGGATTTTAGCCAGCCAAGACAGTTGGTCCAATATGTGGATGACCTGCTCCTGTTCACCGATTCAAAGGAGGAGCATGGCCCACTATTGGCAGAAGGATTTCAAGGTAAATCTCAAGAAAGCAGGAGGTGAAATTCCTCGGCCTGACCGTGCACTCTGGAGAAAGGGCCATAGATAAGGCTAGGAGAGAAGCGGTACAAGAGTTACCGGTCCCTAACACAGTAACGGGTGTGAGGTCGTTTCTAGTGCTAACTGGGTACTGTAGAGACTTTATTGAGGACTATGCAGCCACCGCAGCCCCTCTGCTCCGGCTCCTACACAAGGGAGTGGAGTGGCTTTGGGATGAGGGTTGTCAGGCAGCATTTGTCAGGCTCAAGAAAGACTTGCAGACCGCACCAGCTCTAGGGGCCATAGATGGGGGGAAAGAGTTTTTCCTGGAGGTAGCAGCCAGCGGGGACAGCCTGAGTGCTGTATTGCTCCAAGAGCAGCACGGCCGGCTGCGGCCGGTGGTCTACTCCTCCAGGATACTCACTGATGTGGAGAGGAGCTACTCCAACTGTGAGCAGCACCTTTTGGCCACACATTGGGCTGTGAAAAGATCACTGATCTTCACAGGCACCTCTCCCATCACCCTCCTCACCCATCACACACCCACCCAGATGCTTCTGGATGGGAGGATCAAGGATGGGACAGTGAGCAGTGCCCGCATTGCCGACTGGACCTTGCTCCTCTCACAGATGGATCTGAAGATGAAGGGTCTCTGCGAGCCAAAGCTCGCAGCCAACCTGGTATATCCTGGAACAGCCCACCGGTGTTCCATTGAAGGGGTTTGGGAAGTAAACACAGGTTTACGGGCCGGGATACATCCCACAGGCTGCGAGATCTATGTAGACGGTTCCAGCACGGTATCTGCTGGCGAGTGTCTCACGGGGTGCGGAGTTTATGACCCAGTGGTAAACATCACCCTGGCGATTAAGCTCCCCAGCGCCATGAGCGCCCAGCAGGCTGAATTGTCTGCGGTAGTGTACATTGTTACACACCCCAAAATCTTCCCCACCCCCTCCACGATTTGCTCGGACAGCATGTTCACATGCAATTCGTGTATGGAGTACCTGGCCATCTGGTCCCGCCTCGGATACACCTCTGCTGACGGGAGACCCCTCACAGCAAAACCCCTGCTGGAAAAGATCCTGGCAGCAGTGGGGGAGGAAGGGGAGGTTTTCATCCACAAGGTGAAAGCCCATTCCTCCACAGAACCCCACGGCTAAGGCAACCAGCAGGATGACTTGCTCGCCAAGGAGGGTGCCCGCACAGGCACTTTCTGGGACCCGTTTGGGTCCAGACCCATGGCGGCGGTCAGAGGTAGGGACGGGACCCAAGGCAGTGCAGGGGTAGCTTTAGCCCCAGACCTTAAGACGGTCCAAGCCCAAGACCCCATCCTCAAAGCAGTCCTCAGCGCTGTAGAGGGTCCGTACAGCACAGCGACCCTCTCCGTTAAAGAGGGCATGCTGTTCCGGGGGGAACAGTGGGTTGTGCCGCAGCAGCACCGGAGGGAATTCCTTCAACTGGCCAATGAGGGTCCAGGAGCGGGACACCCCGGGCCTGAGACCACCTGGCAACGGGTGGAACAGGCAGGATGGTGGCCGGGACTCAGGGACGATGTCCGCGAGATCTGTGCAGGCTGTCTTGTGTGCGCTGCGAATAACCCCGATCCCCACAAAAGGAAGGTACCTATGGGACACATCAGGAGGGTAGAGGGACCATGGCAGTTGATACAGGTCGACTACATCGGGCCCCTGCCCACCGCCCAGGGAGGCTATAAATACTGCCTAGTCCTGGTGGACGTGTTTACCAAATGGGTAGAGGCCTTTCCCTGCAGAACAGCCACAGCTCTGGGTACTGCCAGGATCCTGGTCCGGGAAGTGTTCTTGCGGTGGGGACTACCACAGTATGTGGAGTCCGACCAATGGAGTCACTTCACCGGACAGGTGATGCAGAATACCCTTACGCTGTTAGGCATTGAGGGGAAATGGCACGTGGCCCACAACCCGCAGTCATCGGGGATTGTGGAACGTATGAACCGGACTCTGAAGGAAAGGTTGATGAAGGAGTCGGTGGACTCGCCTCATAAATGGGCCGAGGTCCTACTGTTGGTTTTGATGGGGATCCGGGCCAGCCAGTCTAAAAGCACAGGGTATTCCCCGTATGAGCTAATGACCGGCAGGATTATGCGGACCCCCACCCATGTCCTAGCCCCGGTGCTCACGGAGGGTCAGCTCAGGGAGGTCAACCCGAAATCTCTTTGAGCACCTGAAACAGGTCCACGAGCAGACGGCTGGGAACATGGGAGGGCAGCCTCGGAGTAACCGATTGCTGCTCGAACCCAGAAAGCACCACGAGTGGGAGGTAGGAGATCAGGTCATGGTGAGAAACTATGCCCGAGTAGGAAGTTTGGAGCCATTGTACATGGGGCCCTACAGCATTGTAGATAAAGCCAGCCCCATGGTATACGCCGTGAAGATGCCCCGGTGTACAAAATGGTTTCATATCAACCAGTGTAAGCTGTTTACACCTGAAAGGGGAAAACAGTCAGTTGGGGAAAGGTCTGAGGATAAAGATCCTCAGCCTGCAGCAGGAGCGAGTTCACAGACTGCACAGGCGCGCTGTGGCTTGCTTGAAGGGAGGGGCCATCCCGCCCATCGATTGGGACACTCCCCCACTCTTCTGGGATCCAGACGAGGGGGAGGGACCTGAGGGCGAAAACCCCACCCCTAACCCAGGTGTAGAGAGGGAGGGACCTGAGGTCAAAAACCCCGCCCCGGACCCAGCCATGGGACCTGAGTGCTATGTTCATAAATAAATAGACGTTTTCATTATGAACTGCTAGCTTGAGCTTCTCATTTATTCAGCCATGTGGACTAGTGTACAGGCATCCATCTTGACTACTGCCTTGTGGGTAGCCCACTAGTAAACATACAGCTCCACCTAGTGTACCATTCTAGAATGACATGTTACTGATCATTACATCCCCCATTCTTTGAGGTTAAACAAAATCAATATCAATCAACTTTCAAGAACAATGATAAAGATGATATCAGTAACACTTTTGTTTTCTTTGTACTTAAAGATTAAGTCTATCAGGCTTTTTTACTTCACATGTGGATCTTCTCAGCACAGGTAAGTCTGATTTGTTTGCATGAGAGTCTATATGTGTGTTTGTGTTAGATTGTTCTGGTGGTGAGTGAGCAGATTCAGTTGCGGCATTGTCATCGATTTGCTCTTGGATAGTTTCTTGTGTTTTCAGGAGGGAACGGCGGTTCCTCCTGAGAATCTGTCCTTCCTCAGTTCTAACAGTGTATGACCTTGGTCCTACTTCCTCAAGAACTGTAGCTTTCCTGTTACATGCATCTGGATCCTCAATCCTGACAACATCATCCCTTGTGAATGGTTTCAGAGTTTTGGATGACTTGTCATAGTGTGATTTCTGTTTCAGCTTTAACAGTTGAAGTCTCTGTCTCAGTTCCTTACCCTGCTTTTCTTTTGCACAGTAGGGTAGCATGGTGCGCAACTTGCGACCCATTACGAGTTCAGCAGGTGAAGAACCACAGTCTAAAGGGAAGGCTCGGTAGCTCAGCAGGGCAAGATAAGGATTAGACTTGCTTTCTGTTGCTTTCTTCAGTAGCTGTTTGAGAACTTGAACACCTTTCTCTGCCTTACCATTCGACTGAGCATACAGAGGACTGGATGTGATGTGTTGAAAGTCATAATGTGCTGCAAACTGTTACCACTCCTTACAGCTGAAGCACGGACCATTGTCGCTAACGGCAATCCTTGGAATTCCATGTCTGGCGAAGATGGTTTTAACATGCATTATGACACTGCTTGCTGATGTGCTTGAGAGCAGGGCCATCTCAGGATAGTTAGAATAGTAGTCAATCACTAATAGATAGGCTTTACCATTCAAATGAAACAGGTCCATACCAACCTTTTGCCATGGTGCTGTTGGTAAGTCAGCTACTATCATTGGTTCCTTTGCTTGTTTGTTTTGGTGTTTCTGAGATGTCTCACATATGCCTATCATGTTCTCAATGTCCTTATTTATGCCAGGCCAATAAACAGTGTCTCTTGCTCTCCTTTTGCATTTTTCAATTCCGAGGTGTCCCTCATGAATCCTTTTGAGCATGTCTTGACGTAGAGCCTGTGGAATGACTATTCTGTTCTGTTTTAGTAATAGTCCACTTGCGACACTCAACTGTGACCTGATGTGATAGTACTTTGGACAGGAACCTTTTGGCCAACCATGATGAATGTTCTCTATTACTGTTTGTAACACTGTATCATTTACTGTTTCTTCTGCTATTTGCTTTGATTTTGTGTCTGACACGGGCAGCGCAGCAGTGACCATACTCACATGAACATCCACATCTTCCTCAGTAGAGCTCACATGACTCATTGTGGGTGCTCGGGATAGTGCATCTGCTAACACTATGTGTTTGCCTGGTGTGTAGATCAGTTCAAAGTCATATCTTTGCAGCTTTATCATGAGTCGTTGAATCCTTGGAGACATCTCATTCAGATTTTTTTTATGATGGCAACCAATGGGCAGTGGTCTGTCTCAACTGTGAGGGTAGGAAGTCCATTTTTGTAGCCATGGAACTTTTCTAGTCCAACTACCAAGCCCAGACATTCCTTTTCAATCTGGGCGTATCGACACTCAGAGTCAGTCATAGACCTGGAGGCATCGGCAACAGGCTTCCAATCTTCACCCTCTGCTTGTAGCAAGGCCGCGCCTAGGCCATCTTTTGATGCATCCATTGACACTTTGATTCTTTTGTTGGGTCAAAGGAGGTGAGTACAGGTGTGGTTGTCAGCACTGTTTTGAGGCTCATCCACTCTTGTTCATGTCTTTCTGCCCATGCGAACTCATTTGTTTTATGTAGCAGGTCTCGCAGACAGGCTGTCTTGGCTGACAAGTTAGGAATGAACTTTCCAATGAAGTTTATCATCCCCATGATGCGTAGCACTCCTTTTTTGTCAGTGGGTCGGGGCATGTTGAGTATGGCGTTTACTTTTTCCATATCGGGCTCTATTCCTTTACCAGATAGATTATCTCCTAGGAAAGTGACTTCCTGGACGCCAAACTGACACTTGGCTTTGTTAAGCTTCAGTCCATTCCGGCGTATGCTCTGTAGCACTTTAGTCAGTCTCTCATTGTGTTCTTTCAGTGTGGAGCCCCAGATGATGATGTCATCAACATAGACCCGAACTCCTTCCAGACCTTCAATTATGTGTTCCATCGCTCTATGAAAGATTTCAGATGCAGATATTATCCCGAACGGCATTCTGAGGAAACAATACCTGCCAAATGGTGTGTTGAAGGTACAGTATTTGGTGTTCTCTTCATCCAATTTTAGTTGCCAAAATCCTTGTGAGGCATTGAGCTTTGTGAAGTATCTGGCACCTGACATTTCACTGGTGATTTCTTCTCGCTTGAGAATCTGGTAGTGTTCACGTTTTATGTTTGCATTTAAGTCCTTTGGATTGAGGAAGGACAGATTCTCAGGAGGAACCGCCGTTCCCTCCTGAAAACACAAGAAACTATCCAAGAGCAAATCGATGACAATGCCGCAACTGAATCTGGTCACTCACCACCAGAACAATCTAACACAAACACACATACAGGCTCTCATGCAAACACATCAGGCTTACCTGTGCTGAGAAGATCCACACGTGAATTAAAAAAGCCTGATAGCCTTAATCTTTGAGTACAAAGAAAACAAAAGTGTTACTGATATCATCTTTATCATTGTTCTTTTTCTTTACACATACCATGGAGCTAACCCAGTCTGTTGGCTCTTCGACTTTCCTGATGACTCCTAGTGTGGTCATTCTGTCCAAATTCTTTCTTGAGCCGGTCACGGAGGGGTGCTGGAACTCTCCGTGGAGCATGTACCACTGGCTGAGCATCCTCCTTTAGCTGGATCTTGTAAGTCAATGGTAGAACTCCAAATCCTTTGAACACATCCTGGAAATTACTCACTACAGAATCTACCGAGTCATCTGGTCTGCTTATGGCACAGTTTATACGGTAGACTCTCTTGACCGGTTCTAAGTCCTCACAAGCTTTGTCACCTAGTAGTGAATCAAGTCCTTCAGCCACAACAGAAAACATGAGATGATGCACTTTGTCTTTGACTGTCACTTTAAGTCTGCATACACCTAAGCTATCTATTTTCTGTCCATTATAGTTCTTCAGTAGTACTGACTTTTTCTGTATTTTGGGCTTTTCTTTCATATTTTTAATGTCACTCATACTGATTAAGTTTGCTTTTGCCCCAGTGTCTATTTTCAATGTAACTAATGCTCCATTTACCTGCAGTGACATCATCCATTTGTCCTCTTTTACTGCATTAACTTTATGTTCAGCATTGTCCATTCATGAGGGCTGCACATTTTCTGTATCCTTTTCGATATTGTCACATGACACCATTCCTACAAAAAATGTCTCACTTAAATCAGTGTCCTCAGTCACATTGACTTGATGCCCTTTCTCTGTTTTTACTTTTGAAAAGCATTGTTTGACAAAGTGATTCTTTCCATTACATTTTGTGCACATTTTGCCAAACACTGGGCATTGTCTTGACTGGTGCTGGTAACCACAGCGTTTACAATTAAAAATTCCATCCTCCGTTTGCTTTGCATTTCTGTTCTGCCCACGTTTCTTCCCCTTGTAGGACACAGCACCGACAGCAGCACTGTCAATCATTACAGTCGCATTATTATTAATTTCACTTAAAGTCTTTGCGTGCTGTTGAGCTAACTCACTGGCATGGCATATTTTCACAGCATCCTCCAATGTTAGTTCGGTTTCTCTCAACAAACGTTCCCTAACTTTTTTATCATGAATACCAAACACAATCTGGTCACGAATCATGGATGATTTCAGTTCAGAGAAATTTCATGTCTGTGCTTTCAGTTTCAAATCGGCCACAAAGCTATAGAGTCATAGAGTTTTACAGCACAGAAAGAGGCCCTTCGGCCCATCGTGTCTGCGCCGCCCATCCATCCCTGTCCAGTCTAATCCCATTTTCCAGCATTTGGTCCATAGCCTTGTATGCAATGGCATTTCAAGTGCTCATCCAAATGCTTCTTGAATGTTGTGAGGGTTCCTGCCTCTACCACCCTTTTAGGCATTGAGTTCCACATTCCAACCACCCTCTGGGTGAAAAAGTTCCTCCTCAAATCCCCTCTAAATCTCCTGCCCCTTGCCCTGAATCTATGCCCCCTTGTCATTGACCCCCCTACTAAGGGGAAAAGTTCCTCTTTGTCTACCCTATCTATGCCCCTCATCATTTTGTACACCTCAATCAGGTCCCCCCTCAGCCTTCTTTGCTCCAAGGAAAACAACCCCAGCCTGTTTAGTCTTTCTTCATAGCTGAGGCGCTCCATCCCAGGTAACATCCTGGTGAATCTTCTCTGCACCCTCTCCAAAGCAATCACATCCTTCCTATAGTGAGGCAACCAGAACTGCACACAGTACTCCAGCTGTGGCCTCACCAGCGTTTTGTACAGCTCCATCATAACCTCCCTGCTCTTATATTCTATGCCTCGGCTAATGAAGGCAAGTATCCCATATGCCTTTTTAACCACCTTATCTACCTGTTCCGCTGCCTTCAGGGATCTATGTACATGTACACCAAGGTCCCTCTGACCCTCTGTACTTCCTAGGGTCCTACCACTCATTGTGTATTCCCTTGCCTTATTTGTCCGTCCAAAATGCATCACCTCGCACTTTTCAGGGTTAAATTCCATTTGCCACTTTTCCGCCCATCTGACCAACCCGTTTATATCGTCCTGTAGCCTGAGGCTTTCCTCCTCGCAATTTACCACCCCACCAATTTTCGTGTCATCTGCGAACTTACTGATCATACCTTTTACATTCTCATCCAAATCATTTATGTAGAGCACAAATAACAAGGAACCCAGCACCGATCCCTGAGGTACCCCACTGGACACAGGCTTCCAGTCACAAAAGCAACCTTCGACCATCACCCTCTGCCTCCTGCCACTCAGCCAGTTTAGGATCCAACGCGCCAAGGCACCCTGGGTCCCATGGGCTCTTACCTTCTTGACCAGTCTCCTATGCGGGACATTGTCAAAAGCTTTACTGAACTCCATGTAAACCACATCCACAGCATTTCCCTCATCCACCCCGCTAGTCACCCCCTCAAAAAATTCAATCAGTTTTGTCAGACATGATTTACCCTTGACAAAGCCATGCTGACTATCCCCGATTAATCCTTGCCTCTCCAAGTGGAGACTATTTTTTCCCTCAGAATTTTTTCCAATAATTTCCCTACCACAGATGTTAGGCTCACTGGCCTGTAATTCCCTGGTTTACCCCTGCTACCCTTCTTGTATAATGGTACTACATTAGCTGTTCTCCAGTCCTCTGGTACATCCCCTGTGGCCAGAGAGGTTCTGAAAATTTGTGTCAGAGCCCCTGCAATCTCCTCCTTTGCCTCCCACAGCAGCCTGGGATACATCTCGCCCGGGCCTGGGGATTTATCCACTTTTTGGCCTGCTAAAACCACTAGCACCTCCTCCCTCTCGATGCTAATATGTTCAAGTATGTCACAGTCCCCTTGCCCGATTTCTATGTCTGCATCGTCTTTCTCCATAGTGAACACAGATGAAAAAAATTCATTTAAAACCCCGCCTACATCATCTGGCTTTACACACAGATTGCCACTTTGGTCCCTAATGGGCCCTACCCTTTCCCTGGTTATCCTCTTGCCCTTAATATACTTATAAAACATCTTAGGATTTTCCTTTATTTTGCTCGCCAGTGTTATTTCATGGTCCCTCCTCGCCCTCCTAATTTCTTTTTTAAGTATGCCCCTGCACTTTTTATACTCCTCTAGGGCTTCTTCCGTCTTTAGTCTTTTGTAACTGCCAAAAGCCCCCCTTTTATTTCTAATGCATTTTTGTATATCCCTTTTCATCCAAGGTTCCCTTTGCTTGTTGGTCCCACCCTTGACCTTTACAGGAACATGTTGGCGTTGTACTCTCTCTATTTCCCTTCTGAAAGTCTCCCACTGTTTTGATGTGGATTTTCCTATAAGTAGCTGCTCCCAGTCCACTTTGGCCAGATCCTGCCTTATCATATTAAAATCGGCCTTCCCCCAATTTAGAACCCTTATTTCCGGGCTGTCTTTGTCTTTTTCCATGACCACCTTAAATCTCACCGAATTATGGTCACTGTCGCCAAAATGCTCTCCTACTGATACTTCCACCACTTGCCCGGCTACATTCCCCAGAATTAGGTCCAGTACCGCCCCCTCTCTTGTAGGACTTTCTACATGTTGGCTCAAAAAGCTCTCCTGGATGCACTTTAAGAATTCTGCACCCTCTAAGCCTTTCACACTCTGACTATCCCAATTTATATTGGGGAAGTTGAAATCCCCCACTATTATTACCCTATTATTTTCGCACTTCTCTGAGATTTGCCTACATATCTGTTCCTCCATCTCCACCTGACCGTTTGGGGGCCTATAGTACACTCCCAGCAAAGTGCTTGCCTCCTTTTTGTTTTTAAGTTCTACCCATATGGCCTCATTAGAGGAACCCGCTAATATATCATCCCTCCTTACAGCAGTAATTGACTCCTTAATTAATATTGCAACACTCCCTCCCCTTTTACACCCCCCTCTGTCTCGCCTGAAGATTCTATACCCCGGACTATTGAGCTGCCAGTCCTGACCCTCCCTCAACCATGTCTCCGTGATAGCAACAATATCATACTCCCATGTGTTCAACAACAACTTCAGTTCATCCACCTTATTTGCAAGACTCCTTGCATTAAAATAAATGCCTTCCAGCCCTGCCATATTCCCTTTTGCTTTCACATATTTGCTCTGCCTTCCCAGCTGCTGTGTCCGTGAATGGAACATGTACCTCTCATAGGTCTCATTCTTTTTGGGAGAACAATGTGTATCAAACTTCTTTAGCACATCGTCCAGTTTTTTCTGTCCTCCTCTTAATCAAAGACAAATGTATTAAATACCTCTATCGCCTGCGGGCCTGCAACCGTGAGCATTAATGGTATTTTCCTTGCGTCTGGCATCGTACCGAACCCGATGGCGGCAATGTAGAGTTCGAATTGTTGTTTGAAAGTCCGCCAATTGCAGTCGACATTCCCCGTGAGTTTCAAACCCTCCGGTGGCTTCAAATTCTCCATGTCGCGTTTCACAATATTCAGCAGATATTAGCAATCCTGGTACCATGTTATATTCATAAATAAATAGATGTTTTTATTATGAACAGCTAGCTTGAGCTAGTCATTTATTCAGCCATGTGGACTAGTGCACAGCCATCCATCTTGACTACTGCCTTGTGGGTAGCTCACTACTAAACATACAGCTCCACCTAGTGTACCATTCTAGAATGACATGTTACTGATCATTACACTGAGGGCGGAGACTCTCAACTCGCAGCAGCAGGCTGCGAAGAGTTGCCTGCCCCTAGCCCAGGTTCAGGAGAGGTCAAGTCTGAGGGAGCAGCGGTTCGGGTTAAAGGCCCACTGGCCACGGCCCCCAGAAGGTCCCCACGGACGCCCCAGCCGAGAAAGCCATGGTCACCAGCTCTCCAGTTACCAAGGGCCGCCCCTCGAGACAGAGGGAGTTCAAAGGACAGAGGTCCTCAGCCAGCAGCCACGGGCTGCGAGGGACCAACAGTGCAGGATGATGCGGTCACGCCGGGGGTAGCGGTGTGCCGCAGTCCAACCAGGAATTAGCCTGGCCGCCCGGAGATGGGCGGCAGTTGTTTATAGTTTTAGTTTAAGTTTTGGCTATTGTTAAGTTAGGTATTTAGCAATTTAAGCATTTTAGCTTAAGTTTGGGTGTTTTAGTTTAAGTTAAGTGAGGTGATGGGTAGTTTTAGGTAAGGAAGTAATCTGCTAAGAGTGTATATTCGGGTCGAGGTCGCGGGACCCGACCATGCTTCACTAAGCCAGAGAATCTCTTGGGGACCTGGCTGCATGTTTTTGTATCTTTTACAGAAAGACTTTCAGGATGAAGGGGATCATAATCCTATTTGTCCTGATTGGGATGAGCGTCGGAAGACGAGGCGACGTGCAAGATTCCCACATCTGCGGGTGCTCGGGAGACAGGGCGCCTATAGCGGCCGACGGAAGCGGTGAACGGGATGCGGAGGAGACCGCCGTCTGCGTCCACGAGGGAAGGTGGCCAGGATGGCTGGGGTCCAATTCTTCTCAGTACTCCAGCCAAACCGGATTCACGTACGGAGAGACCTCCCTCCTGTGCCCCAGGGTACGGGTCGTTACCACGAGGGTCAGCGTCACCGTTGGAAAGTGAATATGTTTAACGTGTAAAGGACACATTCCTCTGGATAGGTGGTGATGGCTCAGAAAACTGAGCAAAGATATGAGGAACCCCGAAGTCGAGTGGGAACAGTTGGGGAACAACACCCACTGGACGATTACAGGGACTCATGGAGGATTAAGTGTGTGTTGGGACAAGTGGTGGGAACCGGACCAAGGGATTTATATCTGTATGTGGGGGTCAGAGACGGTCTGCCCCGCAGGCATATCCAGCATTTTCCACCGGCAGTGGCAAGACACCGGGAAAGGGATGAGGTGGGATGCCAACCGGAAGGTGTGCACCGTCCCATTCTCCCCGATCCCAGTCAATGCCACTGAGCTTGCAACCCGCCCCCGTAAGCCCCCGCCCATGGCGCAGGCGGCGAGGATACACAGGGAAGGTTGCCCCACCACCACCAGGGACCAGGGAATGGGTTGGTACTAGTACCTTCCGATCAGATGCTGTACCAGGGGGTACACTACGCGGTGCCCTCCGTGATTTTAAATCTCACCGAGGTACATTTACCGGAGTGGTGTCCTAAAAAAACAGAGCAGCTATACCAGGCCCTATTAAAGGACATGTTCAAGAAGTTCCTTGAGTTCGATTTCGCCCATGTGGACAAAACCGAACTGTACACCACACACCGAGAGTTTTTGGGTAATGCAGGGAGGCAAAGAAGGGGAGTATGGAATGATGTTTTTACTGCGTTTAATACTGGGTCCTCTGTCATCAACAGTTTAGATGACATAGAGCTGCAGACCCATATAAACGGTTTAAAAACACAGTTAAAGAAGATATTACTGGATGAAAACAAGGTAGTGGGCTCGGAGTTGCATGAGGACCAGGCCATGATGGTCCATTTAAAAGAGATCATAGCCGAGTTGGAGAAGCATGCAAAGAAGCTAAATGCTCTCATAAGGGAGGACAGAAATGCTTCTGACCAGGCTGCGCAGAACGAGGTGTGCATGTTATACGGGGCGTGGTTGCTGGGCGAGGGCCGCAGTAATCTGGAGGATTTAAAACAGGGTTTAGTCCCCTCTTGGATCAGCAACAAGCACCTCGCAGGCCTCCACCCATTTGAGAATGCATTAAGCCCGTGACAACTCCGGCTAGCTTCCGAAGCCTACCCAGTCCCCGTGGATTGTGGGCAGTCCAACCACATGATCATGGGAGTAGTAATTAGGATGCCAGTCAGGGGTAGGACAGCCCGACCCGCACCGGTATACAGGGTTGAGAACATTGGAGTCATTCAAGGGGGTGCACACATTCGTTTCACAGCGGTCCCACCTTACGTCATAAAGTGGGAGCACACTATGACAGGTACTGACCTGTCAGAGTGCCGGAGCCGGCACTTGAATGCCTATTCAAAACCGCAGTGTGGGTTCAGAGCTGCTGGCACGAAACCTATAAATTGTACCATGGAGGCAATGGCACAAGGCCATGTTCCCCTGCAGGTAGCGTATATAGGAGGTGGGACATATTGTGTCACCACCGGCGCGTCCCACTACCAGCATGGACAGCATAGCTGGTGTCCAGTTAGTGACAGCAGTTTCTGTTTTAAACCCGAGGCAGAAGTTCAAGTGGCCCAGGACCGAATTGTCCCCATTCCGGAACCCTCCACTGTTCACCTCACTGTGAAAGAGAATTTTACGAATTTGCAAAAGTACGCAGCGCACTTTGGCTACGAAATTCCCCCTCTCCCTGAACACCTTACCAAAATACTCAAAGCAGTTATCGTTTCGCAGGAACATTTTTACACTCTAGAGCAGAAAACAGTAGAGATAAGGACTAAGATATTGGATATTGTGATTCCACCCTGGTGGGACATTTTCAATAAAGTAGCAGTCCCTTCGTGGATCAGACTGGCTTCCCACATTCTCGTGGTTTGCCAGTTAGGGATAGTGTTGTATCTAGTTTGCATTCAATGTAAGGGAAATGGTCAGATATTAGAATTCCGAAACCAGAAGATCTGGAAGGAACATGTGAAGGTGGAGGGAGATATGCCTGTTTAAGTCTTTTTCCTTGTATTCTGATTAAAGATTGACGGTTTTTTTGTGTTTGTTGTTTTTTTAATAAAGGTTTTTCTGTTGTTTTTTGCGACGCGGTTAATAAAGATGTATGTGTACCAAGTGATGCAGGGGCGTCGGACCCCCTCCATGCTTGGATGTGTGTAAAAGTCTGTAATTTACTCTCTGTATGCTTATGTACACTCCATTTTCACGGAATGGGAAGTGCATGTGTCGAGGGTGTATTAGATAGGTAATTACAGGGGAGGGTTGCGTGGTGTATGTAACCTGTTCCACCTTAAGAGAACTACCTTAAGAGATGTACTACTTTCTCTTGGCTGCTGTATACTGTAATACCGGTGGTGACCACACCGGTATATAAGTGTTGTGTAGGGATTTGCTGGGCAGTTCAGCCCTGACCTCCGAATAGTAAAGACCTGTTAAAAGTTATTCTTGTGGTCTGTGTCCAGTGATTTATAATCAGCATAACTGGGACACACAGACTTAACAGTGGTGATGAGTCCGATCTTACCCTACGGCAGTTTTACATCCAAGGCAGCTTCGTCCTCAGAACGGGCGTCGAGAAGAGGCATCCGCCCTCATCATCCTGCTGAGCACCATCACACGGGAGGGATCGAGAACCCGGGTTAAAAAGAAAAATTCTGACCACGAAGCCCTCCATCAGCGACAGGCAGTGATCATCCCTTCTACCACGGTGGTGGGTAAGCCGATCAGCGACACGAGCAGAAAGTCGGCCGCGTTGACTGTGGAGTGGGGGAGGGAAAACGGAGGAAAAAGGGCGGAGAACTCGACCACGGCCGGTGAAAAGGGCCGGGCTGCAATCGAGGCCGAGAGGCGCAGCGACTGCGGCAGCTTAAGGCACGAGAGATGCGGAGAACTCAAACGCAGCCGGTGTAAAGGACCGGCCTGCATGGGGGGCAGCCGCGGGGGAGTAAAAGCAGCGTCGGGGAATTGAGAACCGTTGGGGAGGCGAGAACGGCAGCAGCACGGCAATCGCCATTGCAGCCAGCGGGGGAAGAAGGCAAACGTGGGAATCCGCCATTGTAGTCGACGGGGGAAGAAGACAAGCGCGGGAAGCCGCCATTTTGAGAAAAAGAAAAATTTTAAAACTTGCAAGGATACCTAAACATGGGAACATTAATACCTTTGATAGCGATATCGAAGATTGGACCACGTATGTAGAACGCATGGAAGTTTATTGTAAAGCAAATAAGGTACCAGATGATGAGAAAGCACTAACCTTATTAAGCTCAATGGGTGCGAAGACATACGGGCTATTGAAGCACCTTCTATCACCAGATAAACCGACGGATCAGACTTTCGCGAATATTGTTACTGTCCTGAAAAATCATTTAAACCCCACGCCGCTGATGATAGCGGAATGATTTAAATTTTACAGAAGAACGCAGCTGAAAGACGAAAGCAACGCTGAATTTTTAATTGAACTGCGTAAGCTATCAAAGTACTGTCAGTTTGGAACAGGACTAGCAGATGCGCTGAGAAATAAATTTGTGTGTGGATTGTTAAAAGAAGGAACACAAAAGCGACTGCTTGAGGAGAATGATCTTACGCTTGATAAAGCTGTCACTATTGCAGCATCGCAGGAAGCCACAGCGAGAGGCACTGTGGAAATGCAGCTACGGTCACCGGAACTCAGCACCAATCAAATGGTCTTGGGTACAGTAAAATGTTATCGTTGTGGAAAGACAACGCACGATCAGAACCAGTGCTGGTTCAAAAATCAGGAATGCAGAAAATGTGGCAGGCTTGGTCACATAGCTAAAGTATGCCGGTCAGGAAAGAAGACCAGCAACAAAAAGTCACCGCAGGAAAAGTACAGAAAGGTACACAAGGTGACAGAGAACAGTTCGAACGAACAGAAGTCAAATTCAGACTCCAGCAGTAATGAACTGGGTAGTCTAAGAGTACACAATGTTGGTAAAGAAGCAGACCTCCAAACAATCTAGTTCACACTTCAGATAGCAGGAGTCCAAGTGAAGATGGAATTGGACACTGGATCAGCATTGACGGTCATGAATAAGCTAGATTACAAAAGGTTATTCCCACATATTCCCCTTCGGGATACGGAGATTGTATTGAAAACATACACGGGGCAAAGAGTATACCCCATCGGGAAGATAGAGGTAAAGGTGGTCCACAAGGGCAAAGACAGCAGAGGAATGGACTTATTTGTGCTACCTGAGGGAGGTCCACCACTACTGGGACTGGAGTGGATTAGGAAAATAAATATGGACTGGCATTCCTTAAAAGCACTAACGGTAGATTCCGGTAAAAAAGATGTCAAACCTAAACGATTGTCCAGAATATTGGACGATGCTAAAGAGGTGTTCCAACAGGGACTGGGAACACTGAGAGGAATTACGGCAAACATCAAGGTTGAAGAACATGCAAACCCGAAATTTTTCAAAGCCAGACCGGTACCTTATGCGATACGACCTGCTGTGGAAGCTGAGCTGGAAGGGCTAGAACGTTCAGGAGTACTGTCTAAGGTAGACTGGAGTGGGTGGGCCACGCCCATTGTTCCCGTCATGAAGCGTTCATCGAGCAACAAGCCGGGGGAACCGGGGAAGGTTCGCATCTGTGGAGATTTCAAGATCACTGTTAATCCAGTGGTTCACACGGTGCAGTATCCGCTTCCGCGGATTGAGGATATCTTCGCTTCGTTGTCTGGCGGGAAACACTTCACCAAGATAGACCTGGCGCAGGCGTACTTACAGATGGAAGTTGAGGAAGAGTCACGCCAGTATCTCACGATCAACACGCATAGAGGCTTGTACCGGTATAATAGACTGGTTTTTGGAGTGGCATCGGCTCCAGCAATTTGGCAGGGGGCCATGGAGCAGGTATTACAGGGAATTCCAGGCACACAATGTTACCTGGACGATATTCTGATTACAGGAGATGATGACGAGGAACACCTTGCAAATTTGGAACTGGTGCTCACCAGATTGAAAGAATATGGACTTCGAGTTAATCGCCAGAAATGTGAGTTCTTTCAGAAGCGGATCTCGTACTGTGGTCATGTCATTGACTAGGAGGGGCTTCATAAGTCTCCTGACAAGATCGAAGCTGTTGTGAAGGCTCCCGCTCCGGATAATATATCCCAGTTGAGGTCGTTCCTAGGGTTGATTAACTATTACCATAAGTTTCTGCCAAATTTATCCACGGTGCTGCACCCGCTGAACGCTCTTTTGCAGAAGGGAGTACCATGGAAGTGGAGCGAGGACTGTAAGAGGGCCTTTCGCAAAAGCAAGGCATTGATCACCTCAGAGGAAGTGTTGGCTCACTTCAACCCAACACTGCCTATTCGTTTGGCTTGTGATGCTTCTCCATATGGTATTGGGGCAGTACTCTCACACAAGTTGCCAAATGGCCTGGAGAGGCCAGTTGCGTTCGCATCCAGATCATTGACCGCCGCTGAGCGCAACTATGCTCAGATAGATAGGAAGGCTCTCAGCCTTGTGTGGGGAGTAAAGAAGTTTAATCATTACCTGCAGGACCAAAAGTTTACGCTTCTGACAGACCACCAGCCGTTGGTATCCATTTTTAACCCTAAGAAGGGTGTTTCGGTGATGACAGCACAGAGACTCCAGAGATGGTCCCTTTTCCTAGGGGCACATCAATATCAGATCGAATTCAAAGGTACAAAGCAGCATGGTAATGCTGATGGGCTGTCGCGCCTGCCACTACCTACAGAGGAGGAGGCACCGACGGTTGACCCTGTTGAGTTATTTCACTCGACCATCATCGAATGTTTACCAGTCACCAATGCAAGTACTGAAAGAGAAACCAGGAACGACCTGACACTGTCCCGGGTCTACGAAGTGACAGTGAAGGGATGGCCAGCAAATGGTGATCCACTGTTACCGGCATTCTCAGCAAGACGAGACCAGCTGTCCGTCTGTCAAGGAACATTGATGTATGGAACAAGGGTGATTATTCCTCCTAAGTTAAGAGAGAGAGTTCTAAAGGAACTGCATGAAGGTCATCTGGGGGGAGTCAAGATGAAAAGCCTTGCTAGGGCTTATGTGTGGTGGCCGGGTATCGACCAACAGATAGAGGATCTGACGAAAAGCTGCTCAGGGTGCCAAAAAGTGCAAAATGCACCTCCGATTGCACCTCTGCATCCATGGGAATGGCCTTCAACCCCATGGCAACGTGTACATATTGACTTTGCTGGTCCATTCATGGACTCCATGTTTTTAATTGCGGTGGACGCACATTCTAAATGGCCAGAAGTGATTAAGATGACTACCACTACCTCGGAAAAGACGATCGCGGTGCTAAGAACGATATTTGCGAGAAATGGATTGCCAGAACAAATATGTTCAGACAACGGACCGCAGTTCGTGTCAGAAGAATTCCAGAAATTCATGAAGAAGAATGGGGTGAAACATTATACCTCTGCCCCATATCATCCGGCTACAAACGGGTTGGCCGAGAGATTTGTACAAACGTTCAAAAAAGCAATAAAGGCCATGAGCGAAGATCAGATTCCACTACAACACAAGGTGGACAAATTCCTACTGGCATATCGAAACGCCACTCATGTAGTGACAAACCAAAGTATTGCCATGATGTTCTATAACAGGAGGTTGCGGTCCAGGTTGGACTTGTTAAAACCAAATGTGCGGAGGGAAGTTGAAAACAAACAGTTCCAGCATATAAATAACAAGACCACTCGGAGTTTTGAAATAGGACAACCAGTGTTAGCCCGGGACTGTAAAAACGAGAAATGGCAATCTGGAACAATTCGGGCCAGACAAGGACCCCTGATGTACACGGTAGATATTGGTGAAAATGTAATATGGCGTCATGTTGACCAACTGGTAGAATCGAGAACAAGGGTCGAACCCATGGTTACGGCAGAGACAACCGTGGAAGAAGTTAGTGAACCTGAAGCATCTACCTCAGAAGTGAATGTACCTGATGATGATGTCCAATCCATAAGAGACCAACTAGATGAGTCACCCCAGCAACGAGAATCAGAGACCCCTGAAAGGCGTTATCCAACTCGAATCAGGAGGCCTCCTCAGAGACTGAATCTTTGAACTGTTTTGCATGAAGTTGTATATATATATATATATCTATATGTTATTATGTTATGTTAAATGGGGATATAACTGTTAAGCTAAAAAGGGAGGATTGTGGTGTATGTAACCTGTTCCACCTTAAGAGAACTACCTTAAGAGATGTACTACTTTCTCTTGGCTGCTGTATACTGTAATACCGGTGGTGACCACACCGCTATATAAGTGTTGTGTAGGGATTTGCTGGGCAGTTCAGCCCTGACCTCCGAATAGTAAAGACCTGTTAAAAGTTATTCTTGTGGTCTGTGTCCAGTGATTTATAATCAGCATAACTGGGGCACACAGACTTAACAGGTTGACTGTGGAGGGTCAGAAAAATTTTGCTCACCTTGTAAAAATGATACTTCAAGCAAGTTTTAGTATCACAGGGGGGAGTGTAAGATTTGCAAAATTTCCACATTTCCCCAAAGGTTATTAATAAAAGGGACCCTGCATGGACATTTAAAAAAAAGGGTACCCAAAGATGGCATTCGCACCTCGTGACCAAAAGCCTGCAAGATTTCAAAAGCTTGGACTCTGTGGCACAAGCAACTTTTGGGTAAATTGAAACCTAATATGCAGCTTCTGTGAAGAAGGACTTTGTATTTTGAAAAGCAGACAGAACTGTGATTATGCATTAAGCCAAATTGTAGACAGACCAAAACCAGTTAGGCCTATACTTGAGGCCATCAAGTTGTTTGCATCTATAATCGGAAACAGCTTAAGGTAGCCATCGAGGCTGGACAGGCCGATTAAGATGCATTAATAACAATACAGCTCAGACATCAGGCCATTAGGTGCGATCAACCGCCATCTAAAAACAGTTAGTTTAGATTGCTGCAATTATTTAAACTAGCCCGCCAAGATTGGGACAATGAACTAACCTGATTTGGCGTGCAGATAAGGGCCATCCGAAGGAGTATAATTGTTGGCCCACCAGCAACCGACGCTCTCTGGCTCCATGCCCTCGTGGCTGCTGCTCCTTTTTCCCCTCCCGCGCTTGCCGCCTGGCCACTGCCCGTGTCTTTCCCCACTCCATCAGGGACGCCCAGCATTGCACCAGGCGAACATGGGCAAACCAGGCCAGACGAGGCGGGACGAGGCGAGGCGAGGTGAGGTGAGATGAGATGAGACGAGACGAATTGGGAGAAGATTGAAGAATGCTTGAAATAATCGGGCCTTCAATTCAGCCGACCTACGACTATCTTCATGCAAACTCCAACTACCGCCCGAGGAAGAGGAACCATCATCCCTGCGAGGTGAAGTACCCAAGCAAAGACTTTAACCTTGGGGTACTTTTACCTGGACGACGCCCTTGCAGCACCCCGAGACCATGTGACGACGGCAGGCCCCAGAGAGCACAAAGAGCGAACCCCAAGCCCCATCGTTGTTTGAGCTCAGCAAATTTTGACTCGGTGAGCATGAATTCTGGCCCCTCATAGCTTAATCTAGTTAGGTATAAGGGTTGGGATAAGGATAAGGGGATTGTTAAGATAGTTGTTTTCCTTAAGTATAGTTATTTTGTATTTGCCAGTAATTTTATACTAGTGACTCCTCATAAGATTGTGTTAAATTCTATTTCAATAAAATCTTGGTTTTCTTACATCCAAACCACCTGTCTAATCGAGTCTTTTCTGTACGGCTGCCTGTACCTAAGACCAGTGTCTAGAACCCAGGGGCGTGGCAGCGATTTGAACTGCTCACAAACAGTCAGGAGCATAACTGACTGGGTGCACGCGCCAACCACAACACCCCCTACACCTCGGTCACTCTGTCTGAATCCCTTGGTCACTCTATCTGAATCCCTCGGTCACTCTGATTCACTCGGGGAATCTGAATCCCTTAGTCACTCTGTCTGAATCCCTCGGTCACTGTGGCTGAATCCCTCGGTCACTCTGATTCATTCGGTCACTCTGAATCCCTTGGCCACTCTTTCTGAAACCTGTCGGTCACTCTGGACCCCTCGGTCACTCTGTCTGAATCCTTCATTCACTCTGAATCCCTTGGTTACTCTGAATCCCTCGGTCACTCTGATTCCCTCGGTCACTCTGTCTGAATCTCTCGGTCACTGTGAATCCCTCGGTCACTCTGTACCTCTCGGTCACTCTGTCTGAATCATTCGCTCACTCTGTCTGAACCCTTCGGTCACTCTATACCTCTCGGTCACTCTGAATCCTTCTGTCACTCTGTCTGAACCCTCAGTCACTCTGAACCCCTCGGTCCCTCTGATTCACTTGTCACTCTGAATCCCTCGGTCACTCTGACTGAATCCCTCGGTCACTCTGAACCCCTGGGTCGCTCTGTCTGAATCCCTCAGTCACTCTGAATCCCTCGGTCACTCGGAATGCATCGGTCACTCTGTCTGAATCCCTCCGTCACTCTGAATACCTCGTTCACTCTGAATCCATCAGTCACTCTATATCCCTCGGTCACACTGAATCCCTCGGTCACTCTGCCTGAATCTGTGAGTCACTGTATCTGATTCACTCAGTCACTCTGAATCCCTCGTTTACTCTGTCTGAATCTCTCGGTCACTCTGAATCCCTCAGTCAGTCTGGCTGCATCACTCAGTCACTCAGATTCCCTCGGTCACTCTGAACCCCTTGGTCACTCTGTCCGAATCCCTTGATCACTCTGACTGAATCACTCGGTCACGCTGAACCCCTCGGTCACTCTGTCCGAATCCCTCGGTCAGTCTGGCTGAATCACTCGGTCACTCTGAGTCTGTTGGTCACTTTGAAACCCTCGGTCACTCTGAATCCCTCGGTCACTCTGAATTCCTCAGTCACTCTGAACACCTTGGTCACTCTGTCTGAATCCCTTGGTCACTCTTTCAGAAAGCTTCGAACACTCTGCATCCCTCGGTCACTCTGAATATCTCCGTCCCTCTGAATCCCTCGGTCACTCTGTCTGAATCACTCGGTCACTCTGAATCCCTCGGTCACTCTGAATCCCTTGGCCACTCTCTCTGAAAACTGTCGGTCACTCTGAACCCCTCGGTCACTCTGTCTGAATCCCTCGGTCATTCTGTCTGAATCACTCGGTCACTCTGAATCCCTCGGTCACTCTGAATCCTTCGGTCACTCTGTCTGAACGCCTTGGTCACTCTGAATACCTCGGCCACTCTTTCTGAAACCTGTCAGTCACTCTGAACCCCTCGGTCACTCTGTCTAAATGCTTCGGTCACTCTGATTCCCTCGGTCACTCTGAATCTCTCGGTCACTCTGTCTGAATCCTGCATTCACTCTGAATCCCTTGGTCACTCAGAATCCCTCGGTCACTCTGAATCCCTCGGTCACTCTGAATCTCTCGGTCACTCTGAATCCCTTGGTCATGCTGAATCCCTCATTTTCTCTGTCTGAATCCCTCAGTCACTCTGAAACCCTCGGTCAGTCTGGCTGAATCACACGGTCACACTGAATCCCTCGGTCACTCTGAGCCACCTCGGTCACTCTGAGTCCGTCGGTCACTCTGAATCCCTCGGTCACTCTGAATCCCTCGGTCACTCTGAATTCCTCGGTCACTCTGAATCCCTCTGTCACTCTTTCTGAACCCCTCGGTCACTCTGTCTGAACCCCTCGGTCACTCTCTCTGAATCCCTCCGACACTCTTTCTGAAACCTTCTGTCACTCTGAATCCCTCGGTCAATCTGAATGTCTCAGTCACTCTGAAACCCTCGGTCACCCTTTCTGAAACCTTCGGTCACTCTGAATCCCTCGGTTACTCTGAATCTCTCAGTCACTCCGAACCCCTCGGTCACTCTGTCTGAATCGCTCGGTCACTCCGAATCTCTCGGTTACTGTCTGCATTCGTCGTTCACTCTTTATGAATAGCTTGGTCACTCTGATTCTCTCGGTCACTCTGTCTGATTCCCTCGGTCACTCTGAATCCCTTGGTCACTTTGTCTGAATTCCTCGGTCACTCTGAATCCCTTGGCCACTCTCTCTGAAACCTGTCGGTCAATCTGAACCCCTCGGTCACTCTGTCTGAATCACTCGGTCACTCTGACTCCCTCGGTCACTCTGAACCCCTCGGTCACTCTGTCTGAATCCCTTGGTCACTCTGTCTGAACCCCTCATTCACTCTGAACTTCTTGGTCACTCTTTCTGAAACCCTCAGTCACTCTGTCTGAACCCCTCGGTCACTCTGAAACTCTCCATCGGACTGGCTGATTCCCTCGATCACTCTGAATCCCTCGGTCACTCTGAACCACTCGGTCACTCCGAAACCCTCAGTCACTCTATCTGAATTGCTCGGTCACTCCGAATCCCTCGGCCAATCTTTCTGAAACCTGTCGGGCACTCTGAACCCCTCGGTCACTCTGTCTGAATCCTTCTTTCACTCTGAATCCCTTGGTCACTCTGACTCCCTCGGTCACTCTGAATCCCTCGATCACTCCAACTCCCTTGGTCACTCTGACTCCCTCGGTCACTCTGAATCACTCGGTCACTCTGACTCCCTTGGTCACTCTGAATCCCTCGGTCACTCTGTACCTCTCGGTCACTCTGAATCCTTTGGTTACTCTTTCTGAACCCCTTGGTCACTCTGACTCCCTCGGTCACTCTGAATCCCACCGTCACTCTGAATCTCTTGGTCACTCTGTACCTCTTGGTCACTCTGAATCCTTTGGTTACTCTTTCTGAACCCCTCGGTCACTCTGACTCCCTCGGTCACTCTGAATCCCTCGGTCACTCTGACTCCCTCGGTCACTCTGAATCCCTCGGTCACTCTGACTCCCTTGGTCACTCTGACTCCCTCGGTCACTCTGAATCCCTCGGTCACTCTGACTCCCTTGGTCACTCTATCTGAATTGCTCGGTCACTCCGAATCCCTCGGCCAATCTTTCTGAAACCTGTCGGCCACTCTGAACCCCTCGGTCACTCTGTCTGAATCCTTCATTCACTCTGAATCCCTTGGTCACTCTGACTCCCTCGGTCACTCTGAATCCCTCGATCACTCCGACTCCCTTGGTCACTCTGACTCCCTCGGTCACTCTGAATCCCTCGGTCACTCTGACTCCCTTGGTCACTCTGAATCCCTCGGTCACTCTGTGCCTCTCGGTCACTCTTAATCCTTTGGTTAACTCTTTCTGAACCCCTCGGTCACTCTGACTCCCTCGGTCACTCTGAATCCCTCGGTCACTCTGAATCTCTTGGTCACTCTGTACCTCTTGGTCACTCTGAATCCTTTGGTTACTCTTTCTGAACCCCTCGGTCACTCTGAATCTCTCGGTCATGCTGAATCCCTCAGTCACTCCGTCTGAATCTTTCAGTCACTCTGACTCCCTCGGTCACTCTGTAACCCGTGGTCACTCTGAATCCCTCGGTCAATCTGAATCCCTCAGTCACTCTGAATCTCTCAGTCACTCTGAATCCCTCGGTCACTCCATCTGAATCTTTCAGTCACTCTGAATCTCTTGGTCACTCTGTAATCCTCGGTCACTCTGAATCCCTCGGTCAATCTGAACCCCTCGATCAATCTGAACCCCTCGGTCATACTGATTCTCTCGGTCACTCTCAATACTTCGGTTACTCTGCATCCATCGGTCACTCTAAATCCCTCATCACGCTGTCTGATACCCTCGGTCACTCTGAATCCCTCGGTCAATCTGAACCCCTCGATCAATCTGAACTCCTCGGTCAATCTGAACCCCTCGGTCACTCTGAATACTTTGGTCACTCTGCATCCATCGGCCGCTCTAAATCCCTCGTCACTGTGTCTGACCCCCTCGGTCACTCTGAATCCCCCATTCACTCTTTCTGATTCCCTCGGTCATTCTGAGCCGCTTCGGTCACTCTGAACCTCTCGGTCACTTTGTCTGAATCCCTTGGTCACTCTGTATCCCTTGGTCACTCGGAATCCCTCGGTCACTCTATCTGAATCCCTCGGTCACTCTGAATCCCTTGTTCACTCTGAATCCCTTGGTCATGCTGATTCCCTTGTTTACTCCGTCTGAATCCCTTGGTCACTCTGAAACCCTCGGTCAGTCTGGCAGAATCCAACGGTCACTCTGATTCCCTCGGTCACTCTGAGTCTGTCGGTCACTCTGAATCCCTCGGTCACTCTGTCTGAATCCCTCGGTTATTCTGAATCTCTCAGTCACTCTGAACCCCTCGGTCACTCTGTCTTAATCGCTCAGTCACTCTGAATCCCTCGGTCACTCTGAGTCCGTCGGTCACTCTGAATCCCTCGGTCACTCTGAATTCCTCGGTCACTCTGAACCCCTCGGCCACTCTGTCTGAATCCCCCGGTCACTCTTTCTGAAACCTTCGGTCACTCTGAATCCCTCGGTTACTCTGAATCTCTCAGTCACTCCGAAACCCTCGGTCACTCTATCTGAATTGCTCGGTCACTCCGAATCCCTCGGCCAATCATTCTGAAACCTGTCGGCCACTCTGAACCCCTCGGTCACTCTGTCTGAATCCTTCATTCACTCTGAATCCCTTGGTCACTCTGACTCCCTCGGTCACTCTGAATCCCTCGATCACTCCAACTCCCTTGGTCACTCTGACTCCCTCGGTCACTCTGAATCCCTCGGTCACTCTGACTCCCTTGGTCACTCTGAATCCCTCGGTCACTCTGTGCCTCTCGGTCACTCTTAATCCTTTGGTTAACTCTTTCTGAACCCCTCGGTCACTCTGACTCCCTCGGTCACTCTGAATCCCTCGGTCACTCTGAATCTCTTGGTCACTCTGTACCTCTTGGTCACTCTGAATCCTTTGGTTACTCTTTCTGAACCCCTCGGTCACTCTGAATCTCTCGGTCACGCTGAATCCCTCAGTCACTCCGTCTGAATCTTTCAGTCACTCTGACTCCCTCGGTCACTCTGTAACCCTTGGTCACTCTGAATCCCTCGGTCAATCTGAATCCCTCAGTCACTCTGAATCTCTCAGTCACTCTGAATCCCTCGGTCACTCCGTCTGAATCTTTCAGTCACTCTGAATCTCTTGGTCACTCTGTAATCCTCGGTCACTCTGAATCCCTCGGTCAATCTGAACCCCTCGATCAATCTGAACCCCTCGGTCATACTGATTCTCTCGGTCACTCTCAATACTTCGGTTACTCTGCATCCATCGGTCACTCTAAATCCCTCATCACGCTGTCTTATTCCCTCGGTCACTCTGAATCCCTCAGTCAATCTGAACCCCTCGATCAATTTGAACTCCTCGGTCAATCTGAACCCCTCGGTCACTCTGAATACTTTGGTCACTCTGCATCCATCGGCCGCTCTAAATCCCTCGTCACTGTGTCTGACCCCCTCGGTGACTCTGAAAACCTCAGTCAATCTGAACCCCTCGGTCACTCTGAATACTTTGGTCACTCTGCATCCATCGGCCGCTCTAAATCCCTCGTCACTGTGTCTGACCCCCTCGGTCACTCTGAATCCCCCATTCACTCTTTCTGATTCCCTCGGTCATTCTGAGCCGCTTCGGTCACTCTGAACCCCTCGGTCACTTTGTCTGAATCCCTTGGTCACTCTGTATCCCTTGGTCACTCGGAATCCCTCGGTCACTCTGTCTGAATCCCTCGGTCACTCTGAATCCCTTGTTCACTCTGAATCCCTTGGTCATGCTGACTCCCTCGGTCACTCTGAATCCCTCGATCACTCCAACTCCCTTGGTCACTCTGACTCCCTCGGTCACTCTGAATCACTCGGTCACTCTGACTCCCTTGGTCACTCTGAATCCCTCGGTCACTCTGTACCTCTCGGTCACTCTGAATCCTTTGGTTACTCTTTCTGAACCCCTCGGTCACTCTGACTCCCTCGGTCACTCTGAATCCCTCGGTCACTCTGAATCTCTTGGTCACTCTGTACCTCTTGGTCACTCTGAATCCTTTGGTTACTCTTTCTGAACCCCTCGGTCACTCTGACTCCCTCGGTCACTCTGACTCCCTCGGTCACTCTGAATCCCTCGGTCACTCTGACTCGCTTGGTCACTCTGACTCCCTCGGTCACTCTGAATCCCTCGGTCACTCTGACTCCCTTGGTCACTCTGAATCCCTCGGTCACTCTGTGCCTCTCGGTCACTCTTAATCCTTTGGTTAACTCTTTCTGAACCCCTCGGTCACTCTGACTCCCTCGGTCACTCTTAATCCCTCGGTCACTCTGAATCTCTTGGTCACTCTGTACCTCTTGGTCACTCTGAATCCTTTGGTTACTCTTTCTGAACCCCTTGGTCACTCTGAATCTCTCAGTCACGCTGAATCCCTCAGTCACTCCGTCTGAATCTTTCAGTCACTCTGACTCCCTCGGTCACTCTGTAACCCTTGGTCACTCTGAATCCCTCGGTCAATCTGAATCCCTCAGTCACTCTGAATCTCTCGTTCACTCTGAGCCACCTCGGTCACTCTGAGTCTGTCGGTCACTCTGAATCCCTCGGTCACTCTGTCTGAATCCCTCGGTTATTCTGAATCTCTCAGTCACTCTGAACCCCTCGGTCACTCTGTCTGAATCGCTCGGTCACTCTGAATCCCTCGGTCACTCTTTCTGAATCTCTTGGTCATTCTGTACCTCTTGGTCACTCTGAATCCTTTGGTTACTCTTTCTGAACCCCTCGGTCACTCTGAATCCCTTGGTCACTCTGAATCCCTCGGTCACTCTTTCTGAATCCCTTGGTCACTCTGAACCCCTTGGTCACTCTGTCCGAACCCCTCGGTCACTCTGAACCTCTCGGTCACTCTGTCTGAATCGCTCGGTCACTCTGAATCCCTCGGTCACACTTTCTGAATCCCTCGATCACTCTGAACCCCTTGGTCACTCTGTCCGAACCCCTCGGTCACTCTGATCCTCTCGGTCACTCTGTCTGAATCTCTTGGTCACTCTGAATCCCTCAGTCACTCTGACTCCCTTGGTCACTCTGAATCCCTCGGTCACTCTTTCTGAATCCTTCGGTCACTCTGAATCCCTCAGTCATGCTGAATCATTCGGTCACTCTGACTGAATCCCTCAGTCACTCTGTCTGAATCCCTCACTCACTCTGAATCCCTCGGTCACTCTGACTCCCTCGGTCACTCTGGCTCTCGGTCACTCTGAATCCCTCGGTCACTCTTTCTGAATCCCTCGGTCACACTGAATCGCTCGGTCCTGCTGATTCAATCGGTCACTCTGTCTGAATCCCTCGGTCACTCTGTCTGAATCCCTTGGTCACTCAGAATCCCTCGGTCACTCTGAATCCTTTGGTTACTTTTTCTGAACCCCTCGGTCACTCTGACTCCCTCGGTCACTCTGAATCCCGCCGTCACTCTGAATCTCTTGGTCACTCTGTACCTCTTGGTCACTCTGAATCCTTTGGTTACTCTTTCTGAACCCCTCGGTCATTCTGAATCTCTCGGTCACGCTGAATCCCTCAGTCACTCCGTCTGAATCTTTCAGTCACTCTGAATCCCTCGGTCAATCTGAACCCCTCGGTCACTCTGAATCTCTCAGTCACTCTGAATCTCTTGGTCACTCTGTAACCCTCGGTCACTCTGAATCCCTCGGTCAATCTGAACCCCTCGATCAATCTGAACCCCTCGGTCATACTGATTCTCTCGGTCACTCTCAATACTTCGGTCACTCTGCATCCATCGGCCACTCTAAATCCCTCGTCACTCTGTCTGATTCCCTCGGTCACTCTGAATCCCCCGTTCACTCTTTCTGAATTACTTGGTCACTCTGATTCCCTCAGTCACTCTGAACACCTCGGTCAATATGAACCCCTCGGTCACTCTGAATACTTTGGTCACTCTGCATCCATCGGCCGCTCTAAATCCCTCGTCACTGTGTCTGACCCTCTCGGTCACTCTGAATCCCTCATTCACTCCTTCTGATTCCCTCGGTCACTCTGAGCCGCTTCGGTCACTCTGAACCCCTCGGTCACTTTGTCTGAATCCCTCGGTCACTCTGTATCCCTTGGTCACTCGGAATCCATTGGTCACTCTGTCTGAATCCCTCGGTCACTCTGAATCCCTCGTTCACTGTGAATCCCTTGGTCATGCTGATTCCCTCGTTTACTCTGTCTGAATCCCTTGGTCACTCTGAAACCATCGGTCAGTCTGGCAGAATCCCACAGTCACTCTGATTCCCTCGGTCACTCTGAATCCCTCGTTCACTCTGAGCCACCTCGGTCACTCTGAGTCTGTCAATCACTCTGAATCCCTCGGTCACTCTGTCTGAATCCCACAGTTATTCTGAATCTCTCAGTCACTCTGAACCCCTCGGTCACTCTGTCTGAATCGCTCGGTCACTCTGAATTCCTCGGTCACTCTGAATCCCTCTGTCACTCTTTCTGAACTCCTTGGTCACTCTGTCTGAATCCCTCTGTCACTCTTTCTGAAACACAGAAACCACAGAAACCCCACAGTGCAGATAGAGGCCATTTCGGCCCATCGAGCCTGCACCGACGCATATCCCACCCGATCCCCGTAACCCCTACACCAACACATATCCCACCCTAGCCCTGTAACCCCACGTATTTAATCCCCCTAACACTAAGGGTCAATTTATCATAGCCAATCAACCTAACCCGCACATCTTTGGAGTGTGGGAGGAAACCGGAGCACCCGGAGAAAACCCACGCAAACACGGGGAGAATGTGCAAACTCCACACAGACAGTCGCCCGAGGCCGGATTCGAACCCGGGTCCCTGGCGCTGTGAAGCAACAGTGCTAACCACTATGCCACCGTGCTGCCCACCTTCGGTCACTCTGAATCCCTCAGTTACTCTGAATCTCTCAGTCACTCTGAACCCCTCGGTCACTCTGTCTGAATCGCTCGGTCACTCTGAATCCCTCGGTCACTCTTTCTGAATCTCTTGGTCACTCTGTAGCTCTTGGTCACTCTGAATCCTTTGGTTACTCTTTCTGAACCGCTCGGTCACTCTGACTCCCTTGGTCACTCTGAATCCCTCGGTCACTCTTTCTGAATCCTTCGGTCACTCTGAATCCCTCAGTCATGCTGAATCATTCGGTCACTCTGTCTGAATCCCTCAGTCACTCTGTCTGAATCCCTCACTCACTCTGAATTCCTCGGTCACTCTGACTCCCTCGGTCACTCTGGCTCTCGGTCACTCTGAATCCCTCGGTCACTCTTTCTGAATCCCTTGGTCACTCCAACTCCCTTGGTCACTCTGACTCCCTCGGTCACTCTGAATCACTCGGTCACTCTGACTCCCTTGGTCACTCTGAATCCCTCGGTCACTCTGTACCTCTCGGTCACTCTGAATCCTTTGGTTACTCTTTCTGAACCCCTCGGTCACTCTGACTCCCTCGGTCACTCTGAATCCCTCGGTCACTCTGAATCTCTTGGTCACTCTGTACCTCTTGGTCACTCTGAATCCTTTGGTTACTCTTTCTGAACCCCTCGGTCACTCTGACTCCCTCGGTCACTCTGACTCCCTCGGTCACTCTGAATCCCTCGGTCACTCTGACTCCCTCGGTCACTCTGAATCCCTCGGTCACTCTGACTCGCTTGGTCACTCTGACTCCCTCGGTCACTCTGAATCCCTGGTCACTCTGACTCCCTTGGTCACTCTGAATCCCTCGGTCACTCTGTGCCTCTCGGTCACTCTTAATCCTTTGGTTAACTCTTTCTGAACCCCTCGGTCACTCTGACTCCCTCGGTCACTCTTAATCCCTCGGTCACTCTGAATCTCTTGGTCACTCTGTACCTCTTGGTCACTCTGAATCCTTTGGTTACTCTTTCTGAACCCCTCGGTCACTCTGAATCTCTCGGTCACGCTGAATCCCTCAGTCACTCCGTCTGAACCTTTCAGTCACTCTGACTCCCTCGGTCACTCTGTAACCCTTGGTCACTCTGAATCCCTCGGTCAATCTGAATCCCTCAGTCACTCTGAATCTCTCGGTCACTCTGAATCCCTCGGTCACTCCATCTGAATCTTTCAGTCACTCTGAATCTCTTGGCCACTCTCTAACCCTCGGTCACTCTGAATCCCTCGGTCAATCTGAACCCCTCGATCAATCTGAACCCCTCGGTCATACTGATTCTCTCGGCCACTCTCAATACTTCGGTTACTCTGCATCCATCGGTCACTCTAAATCCCTCATCACGCTGTCTGATTCCCTCGGTCACTCTGAATCCCTCGGTCAATCTGAACCGCTCGATCAATCTGAACTCCTCGGTCAATCTGAACCCCTCGGTCACTCTGAATACTTTGGTCACTCTGCATCCATCGGCCGCTCTAAATCCCTCATCACTGTGTCTGACCCCCTCGGTCACTCTGAAAACCTCGGTCAATCTGAACCCCTCGGTCACTCTGAATACTTTGGTCACTCTGCATCCATCGGCCGCTCTAAATCCCTCGTCACTGTGTCTGACCCCCTCGGTCACTCTGAATCCCCCATTCACTCTTTCTGATTCCCTCGGTCATTCTGAGCCGCTTCGGTCACTCTGAACCCCTCGGTCACTTTGTCTGAATCCCTTGGTCACTCTGTATCCCTTGGTCACTCGGAATCCCTCGGTCACTCTCTCTGAATCCCTCGGTCACTCTGAATCCCTTGCTCACTCTGAATCCCTTGGTCATGCTGATTCCCTTGTTTACTCCGTCTGAATCCCTTGGTCACTCTGAAACCCTCGGTCAGTCTGGCAGAATCCCACGGTCACTCTGATTCCCTCGGTCACTCTGAATCCCTCGTTCACTCTGAGCCACCTCGGTCACTCTGAGTCTGTCGGTCACTCTGAATCCCTCGGTCACTCTGTCTGAATCCCTCGGTTATTCTGAATCTCTCAGTCACTCTGAACCCCTCGGTCACTCTGTCTGAATTGCTCGGTCACTCTGAATCCCTCGGTCACTCTTTCTGAATCCCTCGGTCACTCTGAATCCCTCTGTCACTCTGAATCCCTCTGTCACTCTTTCTGAACCCCTTGGTCACTCTGTCTGAATCCCTCTGTCACTCTTTCTGAAACCTTCGGTCACTCTGAATCCCTCAGTTACTCTGAATCTCTCAGTCACTCTGAACCCCTCGGTCACTCTGTCTGAATCGCTCGGTCACTCTGAATCCCTCGGTCACTCTTTCTGAATCTCTTGGTCATTCTGTACCTCTTGATCACTCTGAATCCTTTGGTTACTCTTTCTGAACCCCTCGGTCACTCTGAATCCCTTGGTCACTCTGAATCCCTCGGTCACTCTTTCTGAATCCCTTGGTCACTCTGAACCCCTTGGTCACTCTGTCCAAACCCCTCGGTCACTCTGAACCTCTCGGTCACTCTGTCTGAATCGCTCGGTCACTCTGAATCCCTCGGTCACACTTTCTGAATCCCTCGATTATTCTGAACCCCTTGGTCACTCTGTCCGAACCCCTCGGTCACTCTGATCCTCTCGGTCACTCTGTCTGAATCTCTTGGTCACTCTGAATCCCTCAGTCACTCTGACTCCCTTGGTCACTCTGAATCCCTCGGTCACTCTTTCTGAATCCTTCGGTCACTCTGAATCCCTCAGTCATGCTGAATCATTCGGTCACTCTGACTGAATCCCTCAGTCACTCTGTCTGAATCCCTCACTCACTCTGAATCCCTCGGTCACTCTGACTCCCTCGGTCACTCTGGCTCTCGGTCACTCTGAATCCCTCGGTCACTCTTTCTGAATCCCTCGGTCACTCTGAATCGCTCGGTCCTGCTGATTCAATCGGTCACTCTGTCTGAATCCCTCGGTCACTCTGTCTGAATCCCTTGGTCACTCAGAATCCCTCGGTCACTCTGAATCCTTTGGTTACTTTTTCTGAACCCCTCGGTCACTCTGACTCCCTCGGTCACTCTGAATCCCGCCGTCACTCTGAATCTCTTGGTCACTCTGTACCTCTTGGTCACTCTGAATCCTTTGGTTACTCTTTCTGAACCCCTCGGTCACTCTGAATCTCTCGGTCACGCTGAATCCCTCAATCACTCCGTCTGAATCTTTCAGTCACTCTGACTCTCTCGGTCACGCTGAATCCCTCGGTCACTCCGTCTGAATCTTTCAGTCAATCTGACTCCCTTGGTCACTCTGAATCCCTCGGTCAACCTGAACCCCTCGGTCACTCTGAATCTCTCAGTCACTCTGAATCTCTTGGTCACTCTGTAACCCTCGGTCACTCTGAATCCCTCGGTCAATCTGAACCCCTCGATCAATCTGAACCCCTCGGTCATACTGATTCTCTCGGTCACTCTCAATACTTCGGTCACTCTGCATCCATTGGCCACTCTAAATCCCTCGTCACTCTGTCTGATTCCCTCGGTCACTCTGAATCCCCCGTTCATTCTTTCTGAATTACTTGGTCACTCTGATTCCCTCAGTCACTCTGAACACCTCGGTCAATATGAACCCCTCGGTCACTCTGAATACTTTGGTCACTCTGCATCCATCGGCCGCTCTAAATCCCTCGTCACTGTGTCTGACCCTCTCGGTCACTCTGAATCCCTCATTCACTCCTTCTGATTCCCTCGGTCACTCTGAGCCGCTTCGGTCACTCTGAACCCCTCGGTCACTTTGTCTGAATCCCTCGGTCACTCTGTATCCCTTGGTCACTCGGAATCCATTGGTCACTCTGTCTGAATCCCTCGGTCACTCTGAATCCCTCGTTCACTGTGAATCCCTTGGTCATGCTGATTCCCTCGTTTACTCTGTCTGAATCCCTTGGTCACTCTGAAACCATCGGTCAGTCTGGCAGAATCCCACAGTCACTCTGATTCCCTCGGTCACTCTGAATCCCTCGTTCACTCTGAGCCACCTCGGTCACTCTGAGTCTGTCACTCACTCTGAATCCCTCGGTCACTCTGTCTGAATCCCACGGTTATTCTGAATCTCTCAGTCACTCTGAACCCCTCGGTCACTCTGTCTGAATCGCTCGGTCACTCTGAATCCCTCGGTCACTCTTTCTGCATCCCTCGGTCACTCTGAATTCCTCGGTCACTCTGAATCCCTCTGTCACTCTTTCTGAACTCCTTGGTCACTCTGTCTGAATCCCTCTGTCACTCTTTCTGAAACCTTCGGTCACTCTGAATCCCTCAGTTACTCTGAATCTCTCAGTCACTCTGAACCCCTCGGTCACTCTGTCTGAATCGCTCGGTCGCTCTGAATCCCTCGGTCACTCTTTCTGAATCTCTTGGTCACTCTGTACCTCTTGGTCACTCTGAATCCTTTGGTTACTCTTTCTGAACCGCTCGGTCACTCTGACTCCCTTGGTCACTCTGAATCCCTCGGTCACTCTTTCTGAATCCTTCGGTCACTCTGAATCCCTCAGTCATGCTGAATCATTCGGTCACTCTGTCTGAATCCCTCAGTCACTCTGTCTGAATCCCTCACTCACTCTGAATCCCTCGGTCACTCTGACTCCCTCGGTCACTCTGGCTCTCGGTCACTCTGAATCCCTCGGTCACTCTTTCTGAATCCCTTGGTCACTCTGAATCGCTCGGTCATGCTGATTCAATCGGTCACTCTGTCTGAATCCCTCGGTCACTCTGTCTGAATCCCTTGGTCACTCAGAATCCCTCGGTCACTCTGAATCCTTTGGTTACTTTTTCTGAACCCCTCGGTCACCCAGACTCCCTCGGTAACTCTGAATCGCGCCGTCACTCTGAATCTCTTGGTCACTCTGTACCTTTTGGTCACTCTGAATCCTTTGGTTACTCTTTCTGAACCCCTCGGTCACTCTGACTCCCTCGGTCACTCTGAATCCCGCCGTCACTCTGAATCTCTTGGTCACTCTGAATCTCTCGGTCACGCTGAATCCCTCAGTCACTCCGTCTGAATCTTTCAGTCACTCTGACTCCCTCGGTCATTCTGTAACCCTTGGTCACTCTGAATCCCTCGGTCAATCTGAACCCCTCGGTCACTCTGAATCTCTCAGTCACTCTGAATCCCTTGGTCACTCCGTCTGAATCTTTCAGTCACTCTGAATCTCTTGGTCACTCTGTAACCCTCGGTCACTCTGAATCCCTCGGTCAATCTGAACCCCTCAATCAATCTGAACCCCTCGGTCATACTGATTCTCTCGGTTACTCTCAATACTTCGGTCACCCTGCATCCATCGGTCACTCTAAATCCCTCATCACACTGTCTGATTCCCTCGGTCACTCTGAATCCCTCGTTCACTCTGAATCCCTTGGTCATGCTGATTCCCTCGTTTACTCTGTCTGAATCCCTTGGTCACTCTGAAACCCTCGGTCAGTCTGGCAGAATCCCACAGTCACTCTGATTCCCTCGGTCATTCTGAATACCTCGTTCACTCTGAGCCACCTCGGTCACTCTGAGTCTGTCAATCATTCTGAATCCCTCAGTCACTCTGTCTGAATCCCACGGTTATTCTGAACCTCTCAGTCACTCTGAACCCCTCGGTCACTCTGTCTGAATCGCTCGGTCACTCTGAATCCCTCGGTCACTCTTTCTGAATCTCTTGGTCACTCTGTACCTCTTGGTCACTCTGAATCCTTTGGTTACTCTTTCTGAACCGCTCGGTCACTCTGACTCCCTTGGTCACTCTGACTCCCTCGGTCACTCTGAATCCCTCGGTCACTCTGTTCCTCTCGGACACTCTGAATCCTTTGGTTACACTTTCTGAACCCCTCGGTCACTCTGAATCTCTCGGTCACGCTGAATCCCTCAGTCACTCCGTCTGAATCTTTCAGTCACTCTGAATCCCTCGGTCACACTTTCTGAATCCCTCGGTCACTCTGAACCCCTTGGTCACTCTGTCTGAACCCCTCGGTCACTCTGATCCTCTCGGTCACTCTGTCTGAATCTCTTGGTCACTCTGAATCCCTCAGTCACTCTGACTCCCTTGGTCACTCTGAATCCCTCGGTCACTCTTTCTGAATCCCTCGGTCACTCTGAATCCCTCAGTCATGCTGAATCATTCGGTCACTCTGTATGAATCCCTCAGTCACTCTGTCTGAATCCCTCACTCACTCTGAATCCCTCGGTCACTCTGACTCCCTCGGTCACTCTGGCTCTCGGTCACTCTGAATCCCTCGGTCACTCTTTCTGAATCCCTCGGTCACTCTGAATCGCTCGGTCATGCTGATTCAATCGGTCACTCTGTCTGAATCCCTCGGTCACTCTGTCTGAATCCCTTGGTCACTCAGCATCCCTCGGTCACTCTGAATCCTTTGGTTACTCTTTCTGAACCCCTCGGTCACTCTGACTCCCTCGGTCACTCTGAATCATGCCGTCACTCTGAATCTCTTGGTCACTCTGTACCTCTTGGTCACTCTGAACCCTTTGGTTACTCTTTCTGAACCCCTCAGTCACTCTGAATCTCTCGGTCACGCTGAATCCCTCAGTCACTCCGTCTGAATCTTTCAGTCACTCTGAATCCCTTGGTCACTCTGTAACCCTCGGTCACTCTGCATCCATCGGTCACTCTAAATCCCTCGTCACTCTGTCTGATTCCCTCGGTCACTCTGAATCCCCCGTTCACTTTTTCTGAATTACTTGGTCACTCTGAATCCCTCAGTCACTCTGAACACCTCGGTCAATCTGAAACCCTCGGTCACTCTGAATACTTTGGTCACTCTGCATCCATCGGCCGCTCTAAATCCCTCGTCACTGTGTCTGACCCTCTCGGTCACTCTGAATCCCTCATTCACTCCTTCTGAATCCCTCAGTCACTTTGTCTGAATCCCTCGGTCAATCTGTATCCCTTGGTCACTCGGAATCCATTGGTCACTCTGTCTGAATCCCTCAGTCACTCTTTCTGAAACCTTCGGTCACTCTGAATCCCTCAGTTACTCTGAATCTCTCAGTCTCTCTGAACCCCTCGGTCACTCTTTCTGAATCGCTCGGTCACTCTGAATCGCTCGGTCACTCCGAATCCCTCAGTTACTGTCTGCATTCCTCGGTCACTCTGTCTGAATAGCTTGGTCACTCTGATTCTCTCGGTCACTCTGTCTGATTCACTCAGTCACTCTGAATCCCTTGGTGACTTTGTCTGAATCTCTCGGTCACTCTGCCTCCATCGGTCACTCTGTCTGAATCCCTCGGTTACTCTGAATCTCTCAGTCACTCTGAACCCCTCGGTCACTCTGTCTGAATCGCTCGGTCACTCTGAATCCCTCGGTCACTCTTTCTGAATCCCTTGGTCACTCTGAACCCCTTGGTCACTCTGTCCGAACCCCTCGGTCACTCTGAACCTCTCAGTCACTCTGTCTGAATCCCTCGGTTACTCTGAATCTCACAGTCACTCTGAGCCTCTCGGTCACTCTGTCTGAATCTCTTGCTCACTCTGAATCCCTCAGTCACTCTGACTCCCTCGGTCACTCTGAATCCCTCAGTCACTCTTTCTGAATCCCTCGGTCCCTCTGAATCCCTCAGTCAACCTGAATCATTCGTCACTCTGTCTGAATCCCTCAGTCAATCTGTCTGAATCCCTCGCTCACTCTGAATCCCTCGGTCACTCTGACTCCCTCGGTCACTCTGGCTCTCGGCCACTCTGAATCCCTCGGTCACTCTTTCTGAATCCCTCGGTCACTCTGAATCCCTCGGTCATGCTGATTCAATCGATCACTCTGTCTGAATCCCTCGGTCACTCTGTCTGAATCCCTTGGTCACTCAGAGTCCCTCGGCCACTCTGAATCCCTCGGTCACTCTTTCTGAATCCCTCGGTCACTCTGAATCCCTCGGTCATGCTGATTCAATCGATCACTCTGTCTGAATCCCTCGGTCACTCTGTCTGAATCCCTCGGTCAATCTGAACCCCTCGGTCACTCTGAATACTTTGATCACCCTGCATCCATCGGTCGCTCTAAATCCCTTGTCACTGATCTGATTCCATCGGTCACTCTGAATCCCCCATTCACTCCTTCTGATTCCCTCAGTCACTCTGAGCCACCTCGGTCACTCAGAATCCATCGGTCACTCTGTCTGAATCCCTCGGGCACTCTTTCTGAAACCTTCAGTCACTCTAAACCCCTCGGTCACTCTGAATCGCTCGGTCACCCTGAACCCCTCGGTCACTCTGTCTGAATCGCTCGTTCACTCTGAATTCCTTGGTCACTGTCTGCATTCCTCGGTCACTCTGTCTGAATACCTTGGTCACTCTGAATCCCTCAGTCACTCTGTCTGAATCCCCCGGTCACTCTTTCTGAAACCTTCGGTCACTCTGAATCCCTCGGTTACTCTGAATCTCTCAGTCACCCTGAACCCCTCGGTCACTCTGTCTGAATCGCTCGGTCACTCTGTCTGAATCCCGCAGTCACTCTGAACACCTCGGTCACTATGAACACCTCAATCACACTGTCTGAATCCCTCGGTCACTCTGAACCCCTTGGTCACTCTGAACACCTCGATCACTCTGAACACCTCGATCACTCTGTCTGAATCCCTTGGTCACTGTCTGCATTCCTCGGTCACTCTGTCTGAATACCTTGGTCACTCTGAACACCTCGATCACTCTGTCTGAATCCCTTGGTCACTGTCTGCATTCCTCGGTCACTCTGTCTGAATACCTTGGTCACTCTGAATCCCTCGGTCACTCTGTCTGAATACCTTGGTCACTCTGAATCCCTCAGTCACTCTATCTGAATCCCCCGGTCACTCTTTCTGAAACCTTTGGTCACTCTGAATCCCTCGGTTACTCTGAATCTCTCAGTCACTCTAAACCCCTCGGTCACTCTGTCTGATTCGCTCGGTCATTCTGAATCCCTCGGTCACTCTTTCTGATCCCTCGGTCATTCTGAACCCCTTGGTCACTCTGTCCGAACCCCTCGGTCACTCTGAGCCTCTCGGTCACTCTGTCTGAATCCCTCCATCAATCTGAACACCTCGATCACACTGTCTGGTTAAATGCGTGGCTCAAAGACTGGTGTGGGAGAAATGGGTTTTGCTTCTTGGGACACTGGCATCAGTACTGGGACAAGAGAGAGCTGTTCCGCTGGGGCGGACTTCACTTGGCCAGTGCTGGGACTAGAGTCCTGGTGAATCGAATAACTAGGGCTGTAGAGAGGGCTTTAAACTACTTAGTGGGGGGGAGGTTTTAAGAGCGCGAAAAATAAAAATGACAGCGGAGAAGGCAATAGAGCAAGGTAGCAGTGGGGGAATTAAAAACCAGAGCGTGTCAGGAAGGGACAGAATGTATAATGGTAAAGTAGTAAAGGGGGTAAAAGTAGGAATAAATTGTCAGAAAACATATTTGAAAGTTCTTTATCTGAATGCACGCAGCATTCTTAACAAAATAAACGAGTTGACGGTACAAATAACTACACATGGGTATGATCTGGTGGCCATTATGGAAACATGGCTGCAAGATGGTCATGACTGGGAACTAAACATACAAGGGTATTTGACAATTAGGAAGGACAGGCAGGAAGGAAAGGGAGGTGGGGTTGCTATGTTAATCAAGGATGGAATCACTGCAATAGTCAGAAATGATATTGGGTCAAAGGATCAGGATAGTGAACCAGTTTGGGTGGAGATAAGGAATAATAAGGGGAAAAAGTCACTAGTGGGCATAGTCTATAGGCCTCCTAACAGTTGCAACTCTGTTGGTCGGTGTATAAATCAGGAAATAGTTGGGGCTTGTAATAAGGGAACAGCTATAATCATGGGAGATTTTAACTTTCATATTGACTGGACTAATCAAATTGGGCATGGCAGCCTTGAGGAAGAGTTCATAGAGTGTATTAGGGACGGGTTCCTTGAGCGGTATGTAACTGAACCAACCAGGGGGCAGGCAATCTTAGATCTGGTCCTGTGTAATGAGACAGGATTAATAAAAAATGTCCTAGTAAAGGATCCCCTTGGAATGAGTGACCATAATATGGTTGAATTCCAAATTCAGTTTGAGGGTGAGAGAGTTGGATCTCAAACCAGCGTACTGAGCTTAAATAAAGGAGACTATGAAGGTATGAGAGTAGATTTGACTAAAGTGGACTGGGAAAACAGATTAAAGTGTAAGACGGTACAAGAGCAGTGGTCTACATTCAAGGAGATATTTCACATCTTTCAAGATAAATATATTCCATTGAGGGAAAAGGGGAGTAAAAGAAAAGACAGCCATCCGTGGCTTAGTAAAGTAATAAAGGATAGTATCCGACTGAAAACAAGGGCATATAAAGTAGCCAAATCTAGTGGGAGGATAGAAGATTGGGAAGCATTTAAAAGCCAGCAAACAATAACTAAAAGATTAATTAAGAAAGGGAAGATAGATTATGAAAGTAAACTAGCAAAAAATATAAAAACAGATAGCAAGAGTTTCTACAGCTATATAAAAAGAAAAAGGGTGGCTAAAGTGAACATTGGTCCCTTAGAGGATGGGACCGGGAAACTAGTCGTGGGGAACATGGAGATGGCAAAGACGCTGAACAAATATTTTGTATCAGTCTTTACAGTAGAGGACACTAAAAATATCCCAACACTGGACAAACAGGGGCAATGGGGGGGGGGAGGAGCTAAACACGATTAAAATCACTAAGGAGATGGTAATCGGTAAAATAATGGGACTTAAGGCGGATAAATCCCCCGGACCTGATGGTCTACATCCTAGGGTCTTGAGAGAAGTGGCGGTAGGGATTGTGGATGCATTGGTGATTATTTTCCAAAACTCCCTGGACTCACGAAAGGTCCCGGCAGATTGGAAAACTACTAATGTAACACCCTTATTTAAGAAGGGAAGTAGGCAAAAAGCCGAAAACTATAGACCAGTTAGCCTAACATCTGTGGTTGACAAAATGTTGGAGTCCATTATTAAGGAAACAGTAACAGAGCATTTGGATAAACATAATTTAATAGGACAGAGTCAGCATGGTTTTATGAAGGGGAAGTCAGGTTTGACAAATTTGCTCGAATTCTTTGAGGACGTAACATACAGGGTGGATAAAGGGCAACCAGTGGATGTAGTGTATTTGGACTTCCAAAAGGCATTTTACAAGGTTCCACACAAAAGATTACTGATCACGATAAAAAATCACGGGATTGGGGGGTAATATACTGGCATGGGTGGAAGATTGGCTATCTAACAGAAAACAAAGAGTTGGGATAAATGGTTCATTCTCGGGCTGGCAATTAGTAACCAGTGGTGTTCTGCAGGGGTCAGTGCTGGGACCCCAACTCTTTACAATCTATATCAACGATTTGGAGGAAGGGACCTGTTATGTTCATGAATAACTAGTCGTTTTTATTAAGAACAGCTAGCTTTTGCTAGACACTTTATTGAGCACATGTGGACTAGGTACAGTATCTGTAGAGGCCTCCATCTTGACTGCTGCCTTGTGGGTAGCCTAGTGCATCATGGGTAGCCCACTCTTATATACATACAGCACCACCTAGTGTACCATTCCAGAATGACAGGTTACTGATCATTACATCCCCCTTTCTTTGAGGTTAAACAATATCAGTATCAATCAATATCAATCAATAACAACATAAACATCTTCCACAGTCAATACATTTTCAATGTAGTTTTCTTTGTACTCAAAGATTAAGTTTATCAGGCATTTTTACTTTACGTGTGGACCTTCTCAGCACAGGTAAGTCTGATGTGTTTTCATGAGAGCCTGTATGTGTATTTGTGTTAGATTGTTCTGGTGGTGAGTGACAATATTCAGTTGCGGCATTGTCATCGATTTGCTCTTCGATAGCCTCTTGTGTTTTTAGGAGGGAACGGCGGTTCCTCCTGAGAATCTGTCCTTCCTCAGTTCTAACAGTGTATGACTTTGGTCCTACTTCCTCAAGAACTGTAGCTTTCCTGTTCCATGCATCTGGATCCTCAATCCTGACAACATCATCCCTTGTCAATGGTTTCAGAGTTTTGGATGACTTGTCATAGTATGATTTCTATTTCAGCTTTAACAGTTGAAGTCTCTGTCTCAGTTCCTTACTCTGCTTTTCTTTTGCACAGCAGCGTAGCGTGGTACGCAACTTGCGACCCATTAGGAGTTCAGCAGGTGAAGAACCAAAGTCTAAAGGCGAGGCTCGGTAGCTCAGCAGGGCGAGATAAGGATCAGACTTGCTTTCCGTCACTTTCTTCAGTAGCTGCTTGAGAACTTGAACACCTTTCTCTGCCTTACCATTCGACTGAGCATACAAAGGACTGGATGTGATGTGTTGAAAGTCATAATGTGCTGCAAACTGTTGCCACTCCTTACAGTTGAAGCACGGACCATTGTCGCTAACGGCAATCCTGGGAATTCCATGTCTGGCGAAGATAGATTTCACATGCATTATGACACTGCTTGCTGTGGTGCTTGAGAGTAGCGCCATCTCAGGATAGTTAGAATAGTAGTCAATCACTAATAGATAGTCTTTACCATTTAAATGAAAAAGGTCCATACCAACCTTTTGCCATGGTGCTGTTGGTAAGTCAGCTACTATCATTGGTTCCTTTGCTTGTTTGTTTTGGTGTTTCTGACATGTCTCACATTTGCCTATCATGTTCTCAATGTTCTTATTGATGCCAGGCCAATAAACAGTGTCTCTTGCTCTCCTTTTGCATTTTTCAATTCCGAGGTGTCCCTCATGAATCCTTTTGAGCATGTCTTGACGTAGAGCCTGTGGAATGACTATTCTGTTCTGTTTTAGTAATAGTCCACTTGCGACACTCAACTGTGACCTTATGTGAAAATATTTTGGACAGGAACCTTTTGGCCAACCATGATGAATGTTCTCTATTACTGTTTGCAATACTGTCTCTTTTACTGTTTCTTCTGCTATTTGCTTTGATTTTGTGTCTGACACGGGCACCGCAGCAGTGACCATAATCACATGAACATCCACGTCTTCTTCAGTAGAGCTCACATGACTCATTGTGGGTGCTCGGGATAGTGCATCTGCTAACACTATGTATTTGCCTGGTGTGTAGATCAGTTCAAAATCATATCTTTGCAGCTTCATCATGAGTCGTTGAATCCTTGGAGACATCTCATTCAGGTCCTTTTTTATGATGGCAACCAGTGGGCTGTGGTCTGTCTCAACTGTGAAGGTGGGAACTCCATATATGTAGCCATGAAACTTTTCTAGCCCAACTACCAAGCCTAGACATTCCTTTTCAATCTGGGCGTATTGACACTCAGTATCAGTCATAGACCTGGAGGCATAGGCAACAGGCTTCCAATCTTCACCCTCTGCTTGTAGCAAGACCGCACCTAGGCCATCTTTTGATGCATCCGTTGACACTTTGATTCTTTTTGTTGGGTCAAAGAAGGTGAGTACAGGTGTGGTTGTCAGCACTGTTTTGAGGTTTATCCGCTCTTGTTCATGTCTTTCTGTCCATGCGAACTCATTTGTTTTACATAGCAGGTCTCGTAGACAGCTGTCTTGGCTGACAAGTTAGGAATGAACTTTCCAATGAAGTTTATCATCCCCATGATGCGTAGCACTCCTTTTTTGTCAGTGGGTCGGGGCATTTTGAGTATGGCGTTTACTTTTTCCATATCTGGCTCTATTCCTTTACCAGATAGATTATCTCCTAGGAAAGTGACTTCCTGGACGCCAAACTGACACTTGGCTTTGTTGAGCTTCAGTCCATTCCGGCGTATGCTCTGTAGCACTTTAGTCAGTCTCTCATTGGCCCAGAAATTCCAGAACGGGGCTTGCAGCGCATGCAAGCCCCGTATTTACACTTACCCCGCGCTACTGCCGATCAGCTCCAGGGACGCCTGGAATTGGTGTTTCCAGAAGAAGAATCCCGGGCAGCGTATGACGTCACGCCGCCCAGGAGTGCAGCCAGCGCGAAGTCAGGAGCGTGCAGTGCAAGTGAGACACGCCCCTTGAGGTCTCAGTTTCACTGGACACGCCCCCAATGTTTCTGTCAAGCTGCTAACCATTTTTACATGCAAAGCAGCAGTTTAAATAGGTTTTTGGAAGTTTTTTGAAGATTTTGGTAACTTTCATAAACTTTTAAAAATGTTTACATTATTTTGAGTAATCTGAAGTAGTTTTAAAGAGAATTAAAGCAATTTAAAGACTTTTAAAAGCCCTAAAAGAATTTTTTTAATTCCATTTATTTATTTAGCAATGTCGTCGTCATACGTGTCTTCACACTGTTCCCTTTGGGGAACTGTATGAAGTGGTGGAAGGATTTATGGCCATGATTAACGCTCATTCCATGACCGTAACCATCTTTGAACCAGCCATTAGGGCGGTTAGTCCTATGGCGGGAGGGTTTTACGGGCTCCCACAAGCTATACAAGGAGGGGGGGCCACCCACACCCACGGACGCAAATATCCCACTGGATGTCAACCCAGAATTTAGAGCCGGAGCTCCGACTCCACTTGCCGGGACTGTCTGGAGCGGGGTTCGAAACCCTACCCTGATCTGGCCCAGCGGCGGGGATCCTACCGCTATGACAAAGGCCCAATCCAATTAGCAACGTGAAATGGCAGCATAGGGCTCCAGTCACGGGGAGGGAAAAGGCGCAGGAAACGTATGGGTGTCACCTTTTGTGCGGAGTGGGCCTTTTGCGTAGCAGTAAGCATCCCCGCCGCTGGGCCAGAAGGAGTAGGGTTTTGAACCCCACTCCAGACAGTCCCGGCAAGTGGAGTCGGAGCTCCAACTTTAAATTCTGGGTGGACATCCAGCGGGATGCTTGCGTCCGTGGGTGTTGGTGGCCCCCCCCCCTCAGATGGGTTGTGGGAGCCCGTAAAACCCGCCCGCCATAGGACTAACCACCCTAATGGCTGGTTCAAAGGTGGTTACGGTCACGGAATGAGCGTTAATCACGGCCATAAATCCTTCCACCACTTCATACAGTTCCCCAAAGGGAACAGTGTGAGGATACGTACGATGATGACCTCTTGCGCAATGCACCTCCTTGGACCCTCAGTCGCAGATGCGAGGGGGCAAGTTGTGCAATTGTTAAATTTTTTATTTTATTGACATGTAAAACGTTGGCCCAGTAATTCCCTTCCAAATGCGCTAGTACGGTCGGGGTACTTACGCATCTGGCCGGATGAAATGCCGGTTTTCAGCATGCACAGTGCATGTGGGGAAAACCGGCATTTCCTGTCCTCTGAATGAAGGGGTTCAGAGGCAGAACGCGTGCGACTGCACAGGCAGCGCGTGCGCAGTATAATTCGCCGCTTTCATTAATGCTTTCAGTGAGGTCCAGTCATTACAACTTACACATGAAAAAAGCATGGGTACAGTTGCTCCAGAGGCTGCGGAGGAAGATATTTCTTATCGTGGAGCTTCTGAAAGTATGTATGTCTGTATATATTCCTTTGCGTGTTATGTATATATTCCTTTACTTATGTGTATGAATGTATTATTTAATTATGCCTTTCAGAGAAAGTAACTTATTGGAAAATCATAATTAAAAATATACATTCATACACATTAGTAAAGGAATATAAAACATACATACATATACGTAAAGGAATATATGTGGACATACATACATAACTCATTCTCACATTCCATTCACACAGCCACAATTGCTCCTTCTACCTACCGTTCTGAAAACCCGTTTAAAAAAAAAAAATTAAAGTTTAAAACTTAGTTAAAATTTCTTAAAATAACTTCCCTCCCTTTCCCAAACCTAAATATTGCATTTCATAAGCTCCTCCATAAAATATATCTCCTTCCCCAGCCAATGAACAACTTTACACTTGCTTTTTTTAAGTGCAAGTTCTAGGGACTCACCCTCACTGAATCCATCAGTGAAATCTACAAAGTTCACTGCGCAAGCGCTGCCTGTGCAGTCGCACGCGCTGTGAATAGACCTCGGGTCTGGAAATGCCGGCGTTCCCCGCATGCGCTGTTCCTGCTGAACGCTGGCATTTCCAACGGCCAGATGCGTGAGTAACCCGACCGTACTCACGCTTCTGGCCTGGAATTTCTGGCCCATGGTGTTCTTTCAGTGTGGAGCCCCAGATGATGATGTCATCAACATAGACCCGAACTCCTTCCAGACCTTCAATTATGTGTTCCATCACTCTATGAAAGATTTTAGATGCAGATATTATCCCGAAAGGCATTCTGAGGAAACCATACCTGCCAAATGGTGTGTTGAAGGTACAGTATTTGGTGCTCTCTTCATCCAGTTTTAGTTGCCAAAATCCTTGTGAGGCATCGAGCTTTGTAAAGTATCTGGCACCTGACATTTCACTGGCGATTTCTTCTCGCTTGGGAATCTGGTAGTGTTCACGTTTTATGTTTGCATCTAAGTCCTTTGGATCCATGCATATTCTTAGATCATTGTTCTTTTTCTTTACACATACCATGGAGTTAACCCAGTCTGTTGGCTCTTCGACTTTCCTGATGACTCCTATTGTGGTCATTCTGTCCAGTTCATTCTTGAGCCGGTCACGCAGGGGTGCTGGAACTCTTCGTGGAGCATGTACCACTGGCTGAGCATCCTCCTTCAGCTGGATCTTGTAAGTGAATGGTAGAACACCAAATCCTTTGAACACATCCTGGAAATTATTTACTACAGAATCCACTGAGTCATCTGGTCTGTTTATGGCACAGTTTATACGGTATACTCTCTTGACCAGTTCTAAGTCCTCACAAGCTTTGTCACCCAGTAGTGAATCAAGTCCTTCAGCCACAACAGAAAACATGAGATGATGCACTTTGTCTTTGACTGTCACTTTAAGTCTGCATACACCTAAGCTATCTATTTTCTGTCCATTATAGTCCTTCAGTAGTACTGACTTTTTCTGTATTTTGGGCTTTTCTTTCATATTTTTAATGTCACTCATACTGATTAAGTTTGCTTTTGCCCCAGTGTCTAGTTTCAATGTAACTAATGCTCCATTTACCTGCAGTGGGATCATCCATTTGTCCTCTTTTACTGCATTAACTTTATGTTCTGCATTGTTAATTCCTGAGGACTGCACATTTTCTGTATCCTTTCTGATATTGTCACATGACACCATTCCTACAAAACATGTCTCACTTAAAACAGTGTCCTCAATCACATTAACTCGTTGCCCTTTCTTTGCTTTTACTTTTGAAAAGCATTGTTTGGCAAAGTGATTCTTTCCATTACACTTTGTGCACATTTTTTCAAACGCTGGGCATTGACTTAACTGGTGTTTGTAACCATAGCGTTTACAATTAAAATTTCATCCTCCAATTGCTTTTCATTTCTGTTCTGCCCACGTTTCTTCCCCTTGCAGGACACAGCACCGACAGCAGCATTATCACTCATTACAATCGCATCATTTTTGATTTCACTGATATTCTTCGCGTGCTTTCGAGCTAGCTCGCTGGCTTGGCATATTTTCACAGCAATTTCCAATGTTAGTTCGGTTTCTCTCAACAGATGTTCCCTGACTTTTTTTTATCATGAATACCAAACACAATCTGGGCACGAATCACGGATGCTTTCAGCTCAGAGAAATTACATGTCTGTGCTTTCAGTTTCAGATCAGTCAAAAAGCTATCAAAAGTCTCATTTTGCTGCTGTGTCTGAGAACGGAAGAGGTACCTCTCATAGGTTTCATTCTTTTTGGGAGAACAATGTGTATCAAACTTCTTTATCACATCGTGTAATTTTTTTCTGTTCACCTCTGGATTAAATACAAATGTATTAAATACCTCTATCGCCTGTGGACCTGCAACCGTGAGCAGCAACGCTATTTTCCTTGCGTCTGGCTTCGTACCGTACCCGATGTCAGCAATGTAGAGTTCGAATTGTTGTTTAAAAGTCTGCCAATTGTAATCGACATTTCCTGTGAGTTTCAAACGTTCTGGTGGCTTCAAATTCTCCATGTCGCATTGCACAATATTCAGCAGATCTTACCAATCCTGGTACCATGCTTTGTTCATTAATAACTAGTCATTTTTATTAAGAACAGCTAGCTTTTGCTAGACACTTTATTGAGCACATGTGGACTAGGTACAGTATCTGTAGAGGCCTCCATCTTGACTGCTGCCTTGTGGGTAGCCTAGTGCATCATGGGTAGCCCACTCTTATATACATACAGCACCACCTAGTGTACCATTCCAGAATGACAGGTTACTGATCATTACAGGACCGAGTGCAACATACCCAAGTTTGCCGACGATACAAAGGTGGGAGGGAAAGCAGTGAGTGAGGAGGACATTAAAAACCTGCAAAAGGACATAGCCAGGCTAAGTGAGTGGGCAGAGATTTGGCAGATGCAATATAATGTTGGAAAGTGTGAGGTTATGCACTTTGGCAGAAAAAATCATTTATTATCTAAATGGAGAGAAACTGCAAAGTGCTACAGTACAAAGGGATCTGGGGGTCCTGGTGCATGAAACACAAAAAGTTAGCATGCAGGTGCAGCAGGTGATCAGGAAGGCCAATGGAATCTTGGCTTTTATTGCAAGGGGGATGGAGTATAAAAACAGGTAAGTCTTGATGCAGTTATATAGGGTATTGGTGAGGCCACACCTGGAGTACTGCGTGCAGTTTTGGTTTCCATATTTAGAAAAGATATACTTGCTCTCGAGGCGGTTCAGAGAAGGTTCACTCGGTTGATTCCGGAGATGAGGGGGTTGACGTATGAGGAAAGGTTGAGTAGGTTGGGACTCTACTCATTGGAGTTCAGAAGAATGAGAGGCGATCTTATCGAAACATATAAGATTGTGAGGGGGCTTGATCGGGTGGATGAGGTGAGGATGTTTCCACTGATGGGTGAGACTAGAACTAGGGGGCATAATCTTAGAATAAGGGGCTGCCCTTTCAAAACTGAGATGAGGAGAAACTTCTTCACTCAGAGGGTAGTAAATCTATGGAATTTGCTACACCAGAGAGCTGTGGAAGCTGCAACATTAAATAAATTTAAAATGGATATAGACAGTTTCCTAGCAGATAAGGGAATTAGGGGTTACGGGGAAAGGGCAGGAAAGTGGACGTGAGTCTGGATTCAGATCAGCCATGATCCTATTGAATGGCGGAGCAGGCCCGAGGGGCCATATGGCCTACTCCTGCTCCTACTTCTTATGTTCTTATGGTCACTCTGTCCGAACCCCTCGGTCACTCTGAACCTCTCGGTCACTCTGTCTGAATCCCTCGGTCACTCTGAACCCCTTGGTCACTCTGTCTGAATCCCTTGGTCACTCTGAACACCTCGATCACTCTGTCTGAATCCCTTGGTCACTGTCTGCATTCCTCGGTCACTCTGTCTGAATCCCTCGGTCACTCTGAACCCCTTGGTCACTCTGTCTGAACCCCTCGGTCACTCTGATCCTCTCGGTCACTCTGTCTGAATCTCTTGGTCACTCTGAATCCCTCAGTCACTCTGACTCCCTTGGTCACTCTGAATCCCTCGGTCACTCTTTCTGAATCCCTCGGTCACTCTGAATCCCTCAGTCATGCTGAATCATTCGGTCACTCTGTATGAATCCCTCAGTCACTCTGTCTGAATCCCTCACTCACTCTGAATCCCTCGGTCACTCTGACTCCCTCGGTCACTCTGGCTCTCGGTCACTCTGAATCCCTCGGTCACTCTTTCTGAATCCCTCGGTCACTCTGAATCGCTCGGTCATGCTGATTCAATCGGTCACTCTGTCTGAATCCCTCGGTCACTCTGTCTGAATCCCTTGGTCACTCAGCATCCCTCGGTCACTCTGAATCCTTTGGTTACTCTTTCTGAACCCCTCGGTCACTCTGACTCCCTCGGTCACTCTGAATCATGCCGTCACTCTGAATCTCTTGGTCACTCTGTACCTCTTGGTCACTCTGAACCCTTTGGTTACTCTTTCTGAACCCCTCAGTCACTCTGAATCTCTCGGTCACGCTGAATCCCTCAGTCACTCCGTCTGAATCTTTCAGTCACTCTGAATCCCTTGGTCACTCTGTAACCCTCGGTCACTCTGCATCCATCGGTCACTCTAAATCCCTCGTCACTCTGTCTGATTCCCTCGGTCACTCTGAATCCCCCGTTCACTTTTTCTGAATTACTTGGTCACTCTGAATCCCTCAGTCACTCTGAACACCTCGGTCAATCTGAAACCCTCGGTCACTCTGAATACTTTGGTCACTCTGCATCCATCGGCCGCTCTAAATCCCTCGTCACTGTGTCTGACCCTCTCGGTCACTCTGAATCCCTCATTCACTCCTTCTGAATCCCTCAGTCACTTTGTCTGAATCCCTCGGTCAATCTGTATCCCTTGGTCACTCGGAATCCATTGGTCACTCTGTCTGAATCCCTCAGTCACTCTTTCTGAAACCTTCGGTCACTCTGAATCCCTCAGTTACTCTGAATCTCTCAGTCTCTCTGAACCCCTCGGTCACTCTTTCTGAATCGCTCGGTCACTCTGAATCGCTCGGTCACTCCGAATCCCTCAGTTACTGTCTGCATTCCTCGGTCACTCTGTCTGAATAGCTTGGTCACTCTGATTCTCTCGGTCACTCTGTCTGATTCACTCAGTCACTCTGAATCCCTTGGTGACTTTGTCTGAATCTCTCGGTCACTCTGCCTCCATCGGTCACTCTGTCTGAATCCCTCGGTTACTCTGAATCTCTCAGTCACTCTGAACCCCTCGGTCACTCTGTCTGAATCGCTCGGTCACTCTGAATCCCTCGGTCACTCTTTCTGAATCCCTTGGTCACTCTGAACCCCTTGGTCACTCTGTCCGAACCCCTCGGTCACTCTGAACCTCTCAGTCACTCTGTCTGAATCCCTCGGTTACTCTGAATCTCACAGTCACTCTGAACCCCTTGGTCACTCTGTCTGAATCGCTCGGTCACTCTGAATCCCTCGGTCACACTTTCTGAATCCCTCGGTCACTCTGAACCCCTTGGCCACTCTGTCCGAACCCCTCGGTCACTCTGAGCCTCTCGGTCACTCTGTCTGAATCTCTTGCTCACTCTGAATCCCTCAGTCACTCTGACTCCCTCGGTCACTCTGAATCCCTCAGTCACTCTTTCTGAATCCCTCGGTCCCTCTGAATCCCTCAGTCAACCTGAATCATTCGTCACTCTGTCTGAATCCCTCAGTCAATCTGTCTGAATCCCTCGCTCACTCTGAATCCCTCGGTCACTCTGACTCCCTCGGTCACTCTGGCTCTCGGCCACTCTGAATCCCTCGGTCACTCTTTCTGAATCCCTCGGTCACTCTGAATCCCTCGGTCATGCTGATTCAATCGATCACTCTGTCTGAATCCCTCGGTCACTCTGTCTGAATCCCTTGGTCACTCAGAGTCCCTCGGCCACTCTGAATCCCTCGGTCACTCTTTCTGAATCCCTCGGTCACTCTGAATCCCTCGGTCATGCTGATTCAATCGATCACTCTGTCTGAATCCCTCGGTCACTCTGTCTGAATCCCTCGGTCAATCTGAACCCCTCGGTCACTCTGAATACTTTGATCACCCTGCATCCATCGGTCGCTCTAAATCCCTTGTCACTGATCTGATTCCATCGGTCACTCTGAATCCCCCATTCACTCCTTCTGATTCCCTCAGTCACTCTGAGCCACCTCGGTCACTCAGAATCCATCGGTCACTCTGTCTGAATCCCTCGGGCACTCTTTCTGAAACCTTCAGTCACTCTAAACCCCTCGGTCACTCTGAATCGCTCGGTCACCCTGAACCCCTCGGTCACTCTGTCTGAATCGCTCGTTCACTCTGAATTCCTTGGTCACTGTCTGCATTCCTCGGTCACTCTGTCTGAATACCTTGGTCACTCTGAATCCCTCAGTCACTCTGTCTGAATCCCCCGGTCACTCTTTCTGAAACCTTCGGTCACTCTGAATCCCTCGGTTACTCTGAATCTCTCAGTCACCCTGAACCCCTCGGTCACTCTGTCTGAATCGCTCGGTCACTCTGTCTGAATCCCGCAGTCACTCTGAACACCTCGGTCACTATGAACACCTCAATCACACTGTCTGAATCCCTCGGTCACTCTGAACCCCTTGGTCACTCTGAACACCTCGATCACTCTGAACACCTCGATCACTCTGTCTGAATCCCTTGGTCACTGTCTGCATTCCTCGGTCACTCTGTCTGAATACCTTGGTCACTCTGAACACCTCGATCACTCTGTCTGAATCCCTTGGTCACTGTCTGCATTCCTCGGTCACTCTGTCTGAATACCTTGGTCACTCTGAATCCCTCGGTCACTCTGTCTGAATACCTTGGTCACTCTGAATCCCTCAGTCACTCTATCTGAATCCCCCGGTCACTCTTTCTGAAACCTTTGGTCACTCTGAATCCCTCGGTTACTCTGAATCTCTCAGTCACTCTAAACCCCTCGGTCACTCTGTCTGATTCGCTCGGTCATTCTGAATCCCTCGGTCACTCTTTCTGATCCCTCGGTCATTCTGAACCCCTTGGTCACTCTGTCCGAACCCCTCGGTCACTCTGAGCCTCTCGGTCACTCTGTCTGAATCCCTCCATCAATCTGAACACCTCGATCACACTGTCTGGTTAAATGCGTGGCTCAAAGACTGGTGTGGGAGAAATGGGTTTTGCTTCTTGGGACACTGGCATCAGTACTGGGACAAGAGAGAGCTGTTCCGCTGGGGCGGACTTCACTTGGCCAGTGCTGGGACTAGAGTCCTGGTGAATCGAATAACTAGGGCTGTAGAGAGGGCTTTAAACTACTTAGTGGGGGGGAGGTTTTAAGAGCGCGAAAAATAAAAATGACAGCGGAGAAGGCAATAGAGCAAGGTAGCAGTGGGGGAATTAAAAACCAGAGCGTGTCAGGAAGGGACAGAATGTATAATGGTAAAGTAGTAAAGGGGGTAAAAGCAGGAATAAATTGTCAGAAAACATATTTGAAAGTTCTTTATCTGAATGCACGCAGCATTCTTAACAAAATAAACGAGTTGACGGTACAAATAACTACACATGGGTATGATCTGGTGGCCATTATGGAAACATGGCTGCAAGATGGTCATGACTGGGAACTAAACATACAAGGGTATTTGACAATTAGGAAGGACAGGCAGGAAGGAAAGGGAGGTGGGGTTGCTATGTTAATCAAGGATGGAATCACTGCAATAGTCAGAAATGATATTGGGTCAAAGGATCAGGATAGTGAACCAGTTTGGGTGGAGATAAGGAATAATAAGGGGAAAAAGTCACTAGTGGGCATAGTCTATAGGCCTCCTAACAGTTGCAACTCTGTTGGTCGGTGTATAAATCAGGAAATAGTTGGGGCTTGTAATAAGGGAACAGCTATAATCATGGGAGATTTTAACTTTCATATTGACTGGACTAATCAAATTGGGCATGGCAGCCTTGAGGAAGAGTTCATAGAGTGTATTAGGGACGGGTTCCTTGAGCGGTATGTAACTGAACCAACCAGGGGGCAGGCAATCTTAGATCTGGTCCTGTGTAATGAGACAGGATTAATAAAAAATGTCCTAGTAAAGGATCCCCTTGGAATGAGTGACCATAATATGGTTGAATTCCAAATTCAGTTTGAGGGTGAGAGAGTTGGATCTCAAACCAGCGTACTGAGCTTAAATAAAGGAGACTATGAAGGTATGAGAGTAGATTTGACTAAAGTGGACTGGGAAAACAGATTAAAGTGTAAGACGGTACAAGAGCAGTGGTCTACATTCAAGGAGATATTTCACATCTTTCAAGATAAATATATTCCATTGAGGGAAAAGGGGAGTAAAAGAAAAGACAGCCATCCGTGGCTTAGTAAAGTAATAAAGGATAGTATCCGACTGAAAACAAGGGCATATAAAGTAGCCAAATCTAGTGGGAGGATAGAAGATTGGGAAGCATTTAAAAGCCAGCAAACAATAACTAAAAGATTAATTAAGAAAGGGAAGATAGATTATGAAAGTAAACTAGCAAAAAATATAAAAACAGATAGCAAGAGTTTCTACAGCTATATAAAAAGAAAAAGGGTGGCTAAAGTGAACATTGGTCCCTTAGAGGATGGGACCGGGAAACTAGTCGTGGGGAACATGGAGATGGCAAAGACGCTGAACAAATATTTTGTATCAGTCTTTACAGTAGAGGACACTAAAAATATCCCAACACTGGACAAACAGGGGCAATGGGGGGGGGGAGGAGCTAAACACGATTAAAATCACTAAGGAGATGGTAATCGGTAAAATAATGGGACTTAAGGCGGATAAATCCCCCGGACCTGATGGTCTACATCCTAGGGTCTTGAGAGAAGTGGCGGTAGGGATTGTGGATGCATTGGTGATTATTTTCCAAAACTCCCTGGACTCACGAAAGGTCCCGGCAGATTGGAAAACTACTAATGTAACACCCTTATTTAAGAAGGGAAGTAGGCAAAAAGCCGAAAACTATAGACCAGTTAGCCTAACATCTGTGGTTGACAAAATGTTGGAGTCCATTATTAAGGAAACAGTAACAGAGCATTTGGATAAACATAATTTAATAGGACAGAGTCAGCATGGTTTTATGAAGGGGAAGTCAGGTTTGACAAATTTGCTCGAATTCTTTGAGGACGTAACATACAGGGTGGATAAAGGGCAACCAGTGGATGTAGTGTATTTGGACTTCCAAAAGGCATTTTACAAGGTTCCACACAAAAGATTACTGATCACGATAAAAAATCACGGGATTGGGGGGTAATATACTGGCATGGGTGGAAGATTGGCTATCTAACAGAAAACAAAGAGTTGGGATAAATGGTTCATTCTCGGGCTGGCAATTAGTAACCAGTGGTGTTCTGCAGGGGTCAGTGCTGGGACCCCAACTCTTTACAATCTATATCAACGATTTGGAGGAAGGGACCTGTTATGTTCATGAATAACTAGTCGTTTTTATTAAGAACAGCTAGCTTTTGCTAGACACTTTATTGAGCACATGTGGACTAGGTACAGTATCTGTAGAGGCCTCCATCTTGACTGCTGCCTTGTGGGTAGCCTAGTGCATCGTGGGTAGCCCACTCTTATATACATACAGCACCACCTAGTGTACCATTCCAGAATGACAGGTTACTGATCATTACATCCCCCTTTCTTTGAGGTTAAACAATATCAGTATCAATCAATATCAATCAATAACAACATAAACATCTTCCACAGTCAATACATTTTCAATGTAGTTTTCTTTGTACTCAAAGATTAAGTTTATCAGGCATTTTTACTTTACGTGTGGACCTTCTCAGCACAGGTAAGTCTGATGTGTTTTCATGAGAGCCTGTATGTGTATTTGTGTTAGATTGTTCTGGTGGTGAGTGAAAATATTCAGTTGCGGCATTGTCATCGATTTGCTCTTCGATAGCCTCTTGTGTTTTTAGGAGGGAACGGCGGTTCCTCCTGAGAATCTGTCCTTCCTCAGTTCTAACAGTGTATGACTTTGGTCCTACTTCCTCAAGAACTGTAGCTTTCCTGTTCCATGCATCTGGATCCTCAATCCTGACAACATCATCCCTTGTCAATGGTTTCAGAGTTTTGGATGACTTGTCATAGTATGATTTCTATTTCAGCTTTAACAGTTGAAGTCTCTGTCTCAGTTCCTTACTCTGCTTTTCTTTTGCACAGCAGCGTAGCGTGGTACGCAACTTGCGACCCATTAGGAGTTCAGCAGGTGAAGAACCAAAGTCTAAAGGTGAGGCTCGGTAGCTCAGCAGGGCGAGATAAGGATCAGACTTGCTTTCCGTCACTTTCTTCAGTAGCTGCTTGAGAACTTGAACACCTTTCTCTGCCTTACCATTCGACTGAGCATACAAAGGACTGGATGTGATGTGTTGAAAGTCATAATGTGCTGCAAACTGTTGCCACTCCTTACAGTTGAAGCACGGACCATTGTCGCTAACGGCAATCCTGGGAATTCCATGTCTGGCGAAGATAGATTTCACATGCATTATGACACTGCTTGCTGTGGTGCTTGAGAGTAGCGCCATCTCAGGATAGTTAGAATAGTAGTCAATCACTAATAGATAGTCTTTACCATTTAAATGAAAAAGGTCCATACCAACCTTTTGCCATGGTGCTGTTGGTAAGTCAGCTACTATCATTGGTTCCTTTGCTTGTTTGTTTTGGTGTTTCTGACATGTCTCACATTTGCCTATCATGTTCTCAATGTTCTTATTGATGCCAGGCCAATAAACAGTGTCTCTTGCTCTCCTTTTGCATTTTTCAATTCCGAGGTGTCCCTCATGAATCCTTTTGAGCATGTCTTGACGTAGAGCCTGTGGAATGACTATTCTGTTCTGTTTTAGTAATAGTCCACTTGCGACACTCAACTGTGACCTTATGTGAAAATATTTTGGACAGGAACCTTTTGGCCAACCATGATGAATGTTCTCTATTACTGTTTGCAATACTGTCTCTTTTACTGTTTCTTCTGCTATTTGCTTTGATTTTGTGTCTGACACGGGCACCGCAGCAGTGACCATAATCACATGAACATCCACGTCTTCTTCAGTAGAGCTCACATGACTCATTGTGGGTGCTCGGGATAGTGCATCTGCTAACACTATGTATTTGCCTGGTGTGTAGATCAGTTCAAAATCATATCTTTGCAGCTTCATCATGAGTCGTTGAATCCTTGGAGACATCTCATTCAGGTCCTTTTTTATGATGGCAACCAGTGGGCTGTGGTCTGTCTCAACTGTGAAGGTGGGAACTCCATATATGTAGCCATGAAACTTTTCTAGCCCAACTACCAAGCCTAGACATTCCTTTTCAATCTGGGCGTATTGACACTCAGTATCAGTCATAGACCTGGAGGCATAGGCAACAGGCTTCCAATCTTCACCCTCTGCTTGTAGCAAGACCGCACCTAGGCCATCTTTTGATGCATCCGTTGACACTTTGATTCTTTTTGTTGGGTCAAAGAAGGTGAGTACAGGTGTGGTTGTCAGCACTGTTTTGAGGTTTATCCGCTCTTGTTCATGTCTTTCTGTCCATGCGAACTCATTTGTTTTACATAGCAGGTCTCGTAGACAGGCTGTCTTGGCTGACAAGTTAGGAATGAACTTTCCAATGAAGTTTATCATCCCCATGATGCGTAGCACTCCTTTTTTGTCAGTGGGTCGGGGCATTTTGAGTATGGCGTTTACTTTTTCCATATCTGGCTCTATTCCTTTACCAGATAGATTATCTCCTAGGAAAGTGACTTCCTGGACGCCAAACTGACACTTGGCTTTGTTGAGCTTCAGTCCATTCCGGCGTATGCTCTGTAGCACTTTAGTCAGTCTCTCATTGGCCCAGAAATTCCAGAACGGGGCTTGCAGCGCATGCAAGCCCCGTATTTACACTTACCCCGCGCTACTGCCGATCAGCTCCAGGGACGCCTGGAATTGGTGTTTCCAGAAGAAGAATCCCGGGCAGCGTATGACGTCACGCCGCCCAGGAGTGCAGCCAGCGCGAAGTCAGGAGCGTGCAGTGCAAGTGAGACACGCCCCTTGAGGTCTCAGTTTCACTGGACACGCCCCCAATGTTTCTGTCAAGCTGCTAACCATTTTTACATGCAAAGCAGCAGTTTAAATAGGTTTTTGGAAGTTTTTTGAAGATTTTGGTAACTTTCATAAACTTTTAAAAATGTTTACATTATTTTGAGTAATCTGAAGTAGTTTTAAAGAGAATTAAAGCAATTTAAAGACTTTTAAAAGCCCTAAAAGAATTTTTTTAATTCCATTTATTTATTTAGCAATGTCGTCGTCATACGTGTCTTCACACTGTTCCCTTTGGGGAACTGTATGAAGTGGTGGAAGGATTTATGGCCATGATTAACGCTCATTCCATGACCGTAACCATCTTTGAACCAGCCATTAGGGCGGTTAGTCCTATGGCGGGAGGGTTTTACGGGCTCCCACAAGCTATACAAGGAGGGGGGGCCACCCACACCCACGGACGCAAATATCCCACTGGATGTCAACCCAGAATTTAGAGCCGGAGCTCCGACTCCACTTGCCGGGACTGTCTGGAGCGGGGTTCGAAACCCTACCCTGATCTGGCCCAGCGGCGGGGATCCTACCGCTATGACAAAGGCCCAATCCAATTAGCAACGTGAAATGGCAGCATAGGGCTCCAGTCACGGGGAGGGAAAAGGCGCAGGAAACGTATGGGTGTCACCTTTTGTGCGGAGTGGGCCTTTTGCGTAGCAGTAAGCATCCCCGCCGCTGGGCCAGAAGGAGTAGGGTTTTGAACCCCACTCCAGACAGTCCCGGCAAGTGGAGTCGGAGCTCCAACTTTAAATTCTGGGTGGACATCCAGCGGGATGCTTGCGTCCGTGGGTGTTGGTGGCCCCCCCCCCCTCAGATGGGTTGTGGGAGCCCGTAAAACCCGCCCGCCATAGGACTAACCACCCTAATGGCTGGTTCAAAGGTGGTTACGGTCACGGAATGAGTGTTAATCACGGCCATAAATCCTTCCACCACTTCATACAGTTCCCCAAAGGGAACAGTGTGAGGATACGTACGATGATGACCTCTTGCGCAATGCACCTCCTTGGACCCTCAGTCGCAGATGCGAGGGGGCAAGTTGTGCAATTGTTAAATTTTTTATTTTATTGACATGTAAAACGTTGGCCCAGTAATTCCCTTCCAAATGCGCTAGTACGGTCGGGGTACTTACGCATCTGGCCGGATGAAATGCCGGTTTTCAGCATGCACAGTGCATGTGGGGAAAACCGGCATTTCCTGTCCTCTGAATGAAGGGGTTCAGAGGCAGAACGCGTGCGACTGCACAGGCAGCGCGTGCGCAGTATAATTCGCCGCTTTCATTAATGCTTTCAGTGAGGTCCAGTCATTACAACTTACACATGAAAAAAGCATGGGTACAGTTGCTCCAGAGGCTGCGGAGGAAGATATTTCTTATCGTGGAGCTTCTGAAAGTATGTATGTCTGTATATATTCCTTTGCGTGTTATGTATATATTCCTTTACTTATGTGTATGAATGTATTATTTAATTATGCCTTTCAGAGAAAGTAACTTATTGGAAAATCATAATTAAAAATATACATTCATACACATTAGTAAAGGAATATAAAACATACATACATATACGTAAAGGAATATATGTGGACATACATACATAACTCATTCTCACATTCCATTCACACAGCCACAATTGCTCCTTCTACCTACCGTTCTGAAAACCCGTTTAAAAAAAAAAAATTAAAGTTTAAAACTTAGTTAAAATTTCTTAAAATAACTTCCCTCCCTTTCCCAAACCTAAATATTGCATTTCATAAGCTCCTCCATAAAATATATCTCCTTCCCCAGCCAATGAACAACTTTACACTTGCTTTTTTTAAGTGCAAGTTCTAGGGACTCACCCTCACTGAATCCATCAGTGAAATCTACAAAGTTCACTGCGCAAGCGCTGCCTGTGCAGTCGCACGCGCTGTGAATAGACCTCGGGTCTGGAAATGCCGGCGTTCCCCGCATGCGCTGTTCCTGCTGAACGCTGGCATTTCCAACGGCCAGATGCGTGAGTAACCCGACCGTACTCACGCTTCTGGCCTGGAATTTCTGGCCCATGGTGTTCTTTCAGTGTGGAGCCCCAGATGATGATGTCATCAACATAGACCCGAACTCCTTCCAGACCTTCAATTATGTGTTCCATCACTCTATGAAAGATTTTAGATGCAGATATTATCCCGAAAGGCATTCTGAGGAAACCATACCTGCCAAATGGTGTGTTGAAGGTACAGTATTTGGTGCTCTCTTCATCCAGTTTTAGTTGCCAAAATCCTTGTGAGGCATCGAGCTTTGTAAAGTATCTGGCACCTGACATTTCACTGGCGATTTCTTCTCGCTTGGGAATCTGGTAGTGTTCACGTTTTATGTTTGCATCTAAGTCCTTTGGATCCATGCATATTCTTAGATCATTGTTCTTTTTCTTTACACATACCATGGAGTTAACCCAGTCTGTTGGCTCTTCGACTTTCCTGATGACTCCTATTGTGGTCATTCTGTCCAGTTCATTCTTGAGCCGGTCACGCAGGGGTGCTGGAACTCTTCGTGGAGCATGTACCACTGGCTGAGCATCCTCCTTCAGCTGGATCTTGTAAGTGAATGGTAGAACACCAAATCCTTTGAACACATCCTGGAAATTATTTACTACAGAATCCACTGAGTCATCTGGTCTGTTTATGGCACAGTTTATACGGTATACTCTCTTGACCAGTTCTAAGTCCTCACAAGCTTTGTCACCCAGTAGTGAATCAAGTCCTTCAGCCACAACAGAAAACATGAGATGATGCACTTTGTCTTTGACTGTCACTTTAAGTCTGCATACACCTAAGCTATCTATTTTCTGTCCATTATAGTCCTTCAGTAGTACTGACTTTTTCTGTATTTTGGGCTTTTCTTTCATATTTTTAATGTCACTCATACTGATTAAGTTTGCTTTTGCCCCAGTGTCTAGTTTCAATGTAACTAATGCTCCATTTACCTGCAGTGGGATCATCCATTTGTCCTCTTTTACTGCATTAACTTTATGTTCTGCATTGTTAATTCCTGAGGACTGCACATTTTCTGTATCCTTTCTGATATTGTCACATGACACCATTCCTACAAAACATGTCTCACTTAAAACAGTGTCCTCAATCACATTAACTCGTTGCCCTTTCTTTGCTTTTACTTTTGAAAAGCATTGTTTGGCAAAGTGATTCTTTCCATTACACTTTGTGCACATTTTTTCAAACGCTGGGCATTGACTTAACTGGTGTTTGTAACCATAGCGTTTACAATTAAAAATTTCATCCTCCAATTGCTTTTCATTTCTGTTCTGCCCACGTTTCTTCCCCTTGCAGGACACAGCACCGACAGCAGCATTATCACTCATTACAATCGCATCATTTTTGATTTCACTGAAGTTCTTCGCGTGCTTTCGAGCTAGCTCGCTGGCTTGGCATATTTTCACAGCAATTTCCAATGTTAGTTCGGTTTCTCTCAACAGATGTTCCCTGACTTTTTTTTATCATGAATACCAAACACAATCTGGGCACGAATCACGGATGCTTTCAGCTCAGAGAAATTACATGTCTGTGCTTTCAGTTTCAGATCAGTCAAAAAGCTATCAAAAGTCTCATTTTGCTGCTGTGTCTGAGAACGGAAGATGTACCTCTCATAGGTTTCATTCTTTTTGGGAGAACAATGTGTATCAAACTTCTTTATCACATCGTGTAATTTTTTTCTGTTCACCTCTGGATTAAATACAAATGTATTAAATACCTCTATCGCCTGTGGACCTGCAACCGTGAGCAGCAACGCTATTTTCCTTGCGTCTGGCTTCGTACCGTACCCGATGTCAGCAATGTAGAGTTCGAATTGTTGTTTAAAAGTCTGCCAATTGTAATCGACATTTCCTGTGAGTTTCAAACGTTCTGGTGGCTTCAAATTCTCCATGTCGCATTGCACAATATTCAGCAGATCTTACCAATCCTGGTACCATGCTTTGTTCATTAATAACTAGTCATTTTTATTAAGAACAGCTAGCTTTTGCTAGACACTTTATTGAGCACATGTGGACTAGGTACAGTATCTGTAGAGGCCTCCATCTTGACTGCTGCCTTGTGGGTAGCCTAGTGCATCATGGGTAGCCCACTCTTATATACATACAGCACCACCTAGTGTACCATTCCAGAATGACAGGTTACTGATCATTACAGGACCGAGTGCAACATACCCAAGTTTGCCGACGATACAAAGGTGGGAGGGAAAGCAGTGAGTGAGGAGGACATTAAAAACCTGCAAAAGGACATAGCCAGGCTAAGTGAGTGGGCAGAGATTTGGCAGATGCAATATAATGTTGGAAAGTGTGAGGTTATGCACTTTGGCAGAAAAAATCATTTATTATCTAAATGGAGAGAAACTGCAAAGTGCTACAGTACAAAGGGATCTGGGGGTCCTGGTGCATGAAACACAAAAAGTTAGCATGCAGGTGCAGCAGGTGATCAGGAAGGCCAATGGAATCTTGGCTTTTATTGCAAGGGGGATGGAGTATAAAAACAGGTAAGTCTTGATGCAGTTATATAGGGTATTGGTGAGGCCACACCTGGAGTACTGCGTGCAGTTTTGGTTTCCATATTTAGAAAAGATATACTTGCTCTCGAGGCGGTTCAGAGAAGGTTCACTCGGTTGATTCCGGAGATGAGGGGGTTGACGTATGAGGAAAGGTTGAGTAGGTTGGGACTCTACTCATTGGAGTTCAGAAGAATGAGAGGCGATCTTATCGAAACATATAAGATTGTGAGGGGGCTTGATCGGGTGGATGAGGTGAGGATGTTTCCACTGATGGGTGAGACTAGAACTAGGGGGCATAATCTTAGAATAAGGGGCTGCCCTTTCAAAACTGAGATGAGGAGAAACTTCTTCACTCAGAGGGTAGTAAATCTATGGAATTTGCTACACCAGAGAGCTGTGGAAGCTGCAACATTAAATAAATTTAAAATGGATATAGACAGTTTCCTAGCAGATAAGGGAATTAGGGGTTACGGGGAAAGGGCAGGAAAGTGGACGTGAGTCTGGATTCAGATCAGCCATGATCCTATTGAATGGCGGAGCAGGCCCGAGGGGCCATATGGCCTACTCCTGCTCCTACTTCTTATGTTCTTATGGTCACTCTGTCCGAACCCCTCGGTCACTCTGAACCTCTCGGTCACTCTGTCTGAATCCCTCGGTCACTCTGAACCCCTTGGTCACTCTGTCTGAATCCCTTGGTCACTCAGAATCCCTCGGTCACTCTGAATCCCTCGGTCACTCTGAATCTCTCTGTCACTCTTTCTGAACTCCTCGGTCACTCTTTCTGAATCCCTCGGTCACTCAGAATCTCTCCGTCCCTCTGAACCCCTCGGTCACTCTGAAACCTCGGTCACTCTGTCTGAATTCCTCGGTCACTCTGACGCCCTCGGTCACTCTGAATTCCTCTGTCACTCTGTCTGAATCTCCTGGTCACTCTGAACCCCTCGGTCACTCTGTCTAAATCCTTCATTCACTCTGAATCCCTTGGTCACTCTGACACCCTCGGTCACTCTGAATCCCTCAGTCACTCTGTCTGAACCCCTCGGTCACTCTGTACCTCTCGGTCACTCTGTCTGAACCCCTCGGTCACTGTGAATCCCTCGGACACTCTGTACCTCTCAGTCACTCTAACTGAATCATTCGCTCACTCTGTCTGAACCCCTCGGTCACTCTGTACCTCTCGGTCACTCTGTCTGAATCATTCGCTCACTCTGCCTGAACCCCTCGATCACTCTGTACCTTTCGGTGACTCTGAATCCTTCAGTCACTCTGTCTGAACCCCTCAGTCACTCTGAACCCCTCAGTCCCTCTGATTCACTCGGTCACTCTGAATCCCTCAGTCACTCTGTCTGAATCCCTCGGTCACTCTGGCTGAATCCCTCGGTCACTCTGATCCCTCGGTCACTCTGTCTGCATCCCTCGGTCACACTGAATCCCTCGGTCACTCTAAATTCTTTGGTCACTCTGAACCCCTTGGTTGCTCTGTCTGAATCCCTCGGTCACTCTGAATCCCTCGGTCAGGTACTGCATCGGTCACTCTGTCAGAATCCCTCAGTCACTCTGAATCCCTCATTCACTCAGAATCCATCAGTCACTCTAAATCCCTCGGTCACACTGAATCCCTCGGTCACTCTGCCTGAATCTCTCGGTCACTCTGTCTGATTCACTCCGTCTCTCTGCATCCCTTGTTTACTCTGTCTGAATCCCTCGGCCACTCTGAATCCCTCGGTCAGTCTGGCTGCATCACTTGGGACTCAGATTCCCTCAGTCACTCTGAATCCCTCGGTCACACTGTCTGAATCCCTCGGTCACTCTGTCTGAATCCCTTGGTCACTCTGAACCCCTTGGCCACTCTGTCTGAATGCCTCAGTCACTCTGAATCCCTCAGTCAATCTGAATCCCTTGGTCACTCTGAATCCCTCTGTCACTCTGTCTGAACTCCTCGGTCACTCTGTCTGAATCCCTCGGTCACTCTTTCTGAAACCTTCGGTCACTCTGCTTCCCTCCGTCCCTCTGAACCCCTCAGTCACTCTGTCTGAATCGCTTGGTCACTCTGAATCCCTCGGTCACTCTGAATCCCTTGGCTACTCTTTCTGAAACCTGTCAGTCACTCTGAAACCCTCGGTCACTCTGTCTGAACCTCTCGGTCACTCTGAAACTCTCGGTCGCTCTGTCTGATTCCCTTGGTCATTCTGAACCCCTCGGTCACTCTGAAACCTCGGTCACTCTGTCTGAATTCCTCGGTCACTCTGACTCCCTCGGTCACTCTGAATCCCTCGGTCACTCTGAATCCCTCGGTCACCCTGTCTGAATCTCCTGGTCACTCTGAATCCCTCGGTCACTCTATACCTCTCGGTCACTCTGTCTGAATCCTTCGGTCACTCTGTACCTCTTGGTGACTCTGAATCCTTCGGTCACTCTGTCTGAACACCTCAGTCACTCTGAACCCCTCAGTCCCTCTGATTCACTCGGTCACTCTGGCTGAATCCCTCGTCACTCTGAATCCCTCGGTCACTCTAAATCCCTTGGTCACTCTGAATCCCTCGGTCACTCGGACAGCATCGGTCACTCTGTCAGTATCCCTCGGTCACTCTGAATCCCTCATTCACTCTGAATCCATCAGTCACTCTAAATCCCTCGGTCACTCTGAATCCCTCGGTCACTCGGACAGTATCGGTCACTCTGTCAGTATCCCTCGGTCACTCTGAATCCCTCATTCACTCTGAATCCCTCGGTCACTCTGAATCCCTCGGTCAGTCCGGCTGCATCACTCGGTCACTCTGAACCCCTTGGTCACTCTGAATCGCTGGGTCACACTGTCTGAATCCCTCGGTCACTCTGTCTGAATCCCTTGGTCACTCTGAACCCCTCGGTCACTCTGAACACCTCGATCACTCTGTCTGAATGCCTCGGTCACTCTGATTCCCTCGGTCACTCTGAATCCCTCTGTCACTCTTTCTGAACTCCTCGGACACTCTGTCTGAATCCCTCGGTCACTCTTTCTGAAACCTTCGGTCACTCTGCTTCCCTCGGTCACTCAGAATCTCTCTGTCCCTCTGAACCCCGCAGTCACTCTGTCTGAATCGCTTGGTTACTCTGAATCCCTCGGTCACTCTGAATCCCTTGGCCATTCTTTCTGAAACCTGTCGGTCACTCTGTCTGAATCCTTCAGTCACTCTGAATCCCTTGGTCACTCTGTCTGAATACCTCAGTCACTCTGTCTGAACCCTTCGGTCACTCTGTACCTCTCGATCCCTCTGAATCCTTCGGTCACTCTGTCTGAACCCCTTGGTCTCTCTGAATCCCTTGGTCACTCTGACTCCTTCGGTCACTCTGAATCCCTCGGTCACTCTGTCTGAATCCCTCGATCTCTCTGAATCCTTCGGTCACTCTGTCTGAACCCCTTGGTCACTCTGAATCCCTTGGTCACTCTGACTCCCTCGGTCACACTGAATCCCTCGGTCACTCTAAATCTCTCGGTCACTCTGAACCCCTGGGTCACTCTGTCTGAATCCCTCGGTCACTCTGAATCCCTCGGCCACTCGGACTGCATCGGTCAATCTGTCTGAATCCCTCGGTCACTCTGAATCCCTCATTCACTCTGAATCCGTCAGTCACTCTAATTCCCTCGGTCACACTGAATCCCTCGGTCACTTTGCCTGAATCTCTCGGTCACTCTGTCTGATTCACTCGGTCACTCTGAATTCCTCGTTTACACTGTCTGAATCCCTCGGTCACTCTGAATCCCTCGGTCAGTCTGGCTGCATCACTCAGTCACACAGATTCCCTCGGTCACTCTGATTCACTCGGTCACTCTAAATCCCTCGATCACTCTGTCTGAATCCCTCGGTCACTCTGTCTGAACCCTCAGTCACTCTGATCCCCTCGGTCCCTCTGATTCACTCGGTCACTCTGAATCCCTCGGTCACTCTGTCTGAATCCCTCGGTCACTCTGTCTGAACCCCTCTGTCACTCTGTCTGAATCCCTTGGTCAATCTGGATCACTCGGTCACTCGGAACCCCTCGGTCACTCTGTCTGAATCCTTCGGTCACTCTGTCTGAACCCCTTGGTCACCCTGTACCTCTCGGTCACTCTGAATCCTTCGGTCACTCTGTCTGAACCCCTCGGTCTCTCTGAATCCCTCATTTACTCTGCCTGAATCCCTCGGTCACTCTGTATCCCTCGGTCACTCTGATTCCCTTGCTCACTCTGATTCCCTTGGTCACTCTGAACCGCTCGGTCACTCTGTCTGAATCCCTCGGTCACTCTGAATCGCTCGATCGCTCTGAGCCACCTCGCTCACTGTGAGTCCGTCGGTCACTCTGAATCCCTCGGTCATACTGAATCCATCGGTCACTCTGTTTGAATCCATTGGTTACTCTGAATCCCTCGGTCACTCTGAATGCCTCGGTCACTCTGAATCTCTCAGTCACTCTGAATCCCTCGGTCACTCTGAATCTCTCAGTCACTCTGAACCCCTCAGTCACACTGTCTGAATCACTTGGTCACTCTGAATCCCTCGGTCACTCTGTCTGAATCCCTCGGTCACTCTGAATCCTGAGGTCACTCTGTCTGAATCTCTCGGTCACCCTGAATCCCTCGGTCACTCTGAATCCCTTTGCCACTCTTTCTGAACCCCTCGGTCACTCTGAAACTCTCGGTCACTCTGGCTGAATCCCTCGGTCACTCTGGCTGAATCCCTCGGTCACTCTGAATCCCTCGGTCACTCTGGCTGAATCCCTCGTTCACTCTGGCTGAATCCCTCGTTCACTCTGATTCACTCGGTGACTCTGAATCCGTCGGTCACTCTGAATCCATCGGTCACTCTGTCTGAATCCCTCGGTCACTCTGTCTGAATCCCTCGGTCACTCTGAATCCCTTGGTCACTCTTTATCCCTCGGTCACCCTGAACCCCTCGGTCGCTCTGCCTGAACCCCTCGTTCACTCTGACCCCCTCGGTCACTCTGCCTGAACCCTTGGTCACTCTGAATCTCTCAGTCACTCTGAATTCCTCGGTCACTCTGTCTGAATCGCTCGGTCACTCTGAATCCCTTGGTCACTCTGTCTGAACCCCTTGGTCACTCTGAACCACTCGGTCACTCTGTCTGAATCCTTCAGTCATTCTGAATCCCTTGGTCACTCTGGCTGAACCCCTCAGTCACTCTGAACCACTCGGTCACTCTGTCTGAATCCTTCAGTCACTCTGAATATCTTGGTCACTCTGTCGGAATCCCTCGGTCACTCTGTCTGAACCCTCGGTCACTCTGAACCCCTCGGTCACTCTGAACCCCTTGGTCACTCTGTCTGAATCACTCGGTCACTCTGAACCCCTCGGTCACTCTGAACCCCTCGGTCACTCTGAACCCCTTGGTCACTCTGTCTGAATCCCTTGGTCACTCTGAACACCTCGGTCACTCTGAACCCCTTGGTCACTCTGTCTGAATCCCTCGGTCACTCTGTCTGAATCCCTTGATCACTCTGATTCACTCGGTCACTCTGAATCCCTTGGTCACTCTGTCTGAATCTCTCGGTCACTCTGAATCCCTCGGTCACTCTGTCTGAAGCTCTCGGTCACTCTGAATGCTTCGGTCACTCTGTCTGAACCCCTCGGTCACTCTGTACCTCTTGGTCACTCTGAACCCCTCGGTCACTCTGTCTGAACCCCTCATTCACTCTGTACCTCTCGGTCACTCTGAATCCTTCGGTCACACTTTCTGAACCACTCGGTCACTCTGAATCCCTCGGTCACTCTGAATCCCTCGGTCACTCTTTCTGAACCACTCGGTCAATCTTAATCTCTTGGTCTCTCTGAACCCCTCGGTCACTCTGTCTGAATCGCTCGTCACTCTGACTCCCTCGGTCACTCTGCCTGAATCCCTTCGTCACTCTGAATCCCTTGGTCACTCTGAATCCCTCAGTCACTCTGTCTGAATCCTTCGGTCACTCTGAATCCCTCGGTCACTCTGAACTCCTCGGTCACTCTGTCTGAATCCCTCGGTCACTCTGAACCTCTCAGTCACTCTGTCTGAATCCCTCGGTCACTGTGTCTGAACCCCTCGGTCACTCTGAACCTCTCGGTCACTCTGTCTGAATCCCTCGGTCACTGTGTCTGAACCCCTCGGTCACTCTGAAACTCTCGGTCACTCTGTCTGAATCCCTTGGTCACTCTGAACCCCTCGGTCACTCTGAACCGCTCGGTCACTCTGTCTGAATCCCTCGGTCACTCTGTCTGAATGTCTCGGTCACTCTGAATCCTTCGGTCACTCTGTACCTCTCGGTCACTCTGTCTGAATCCTTCAGTCATTCTGTCTGAACCCCTCGGTCACTCTGTACCTCCCGGTCACTCTGAATCCTTCGGTCACTCTCTCTGAACCCCTCGGTCACTCTGAACCCCTCGGTCACTCTGTCTGAATCCCTCGGTCACTCTGTCTGAATCCCTCGGTCAGTCTGATTCACTCGGTGACTCTGAATCCTTCATTCACTCTGTCTGAACCCCTTGGTCACTCTGAACCCCTCGGTCACTCTGTCTGAATCCCTCGGTCAGTCTGATTCACTCGGTGACTCTGAATCCTTCATTCACTCTGTCTGAATCCCCTTGGAAATAAATGTTTCTCTTTTCAGTATCCGATGTTAAATTCTAACCACTTTATAAAAGAACAGGTCATGAATTTGCCAGAATAGGCAACAAAATAAAGTTTTTATAAACTCTCTAACAATGTTGCTGCATGTATTTATCTGTCAATTCCTCCCCCTCCCCCCCAGTTATAGGACATATATAAACAGGCTTTCTACATTGATGTGTTCTGAAGATTCCAGTCGCCTTGTGTCAGATGATGGTGGAATCTAATAAAAATCAGATTATTAGCTCTGTATATTTGCCCTAAACATCACATGGATTGAGATCAATGTGCGTGTGTTTCCATCTCTGCCCAACACTCAAACCCATGATAAATATAAAGGCGTACAAGTCAAACTCTGTGCTGGCTGCTTGTACGGATAAATCTGTGGTATTTTGAATGAGGTCGGAGAGAGTGTATATACAGCTGGCTCCAGATAAATGCACTTTCGATCCAAGACTAATCCTGAGCACAGAACGCCAGTGTGCCAGACCACTTCTCATCAAAACAATTCCAAGCAGAAGTCTGAAATATTAAACCCTGATCCAGCCATAAGCTGCTCTTCAACTCGCACTGCCAAGTGTTGCTGCCTAACGGTGGGGGCACGTTGCTGGAATCCACCGTGTTTGGAGCACATCACTGTCCAGTGCGTTCTGCTATTATTTTTCCCATTTTTTCCGTGACTAAACGGGCACTGGTGCAGGGATTAGTCATTCAGCTCTTTTTATCTGCACTTGTCTGTAATTCTGAACCAAGCATCAACATTCTTGGCAAACTGCTTATTCATTTAGCAGGATTCAGCCACAATCCCGAGAGATCCCACTTTGGCAAGAGAATGAAATGTCCTTGAGCAGGATCTCGGCTGCTGTTATTAAACTTCAGCAGACTTCTTAAAGGTACAACATCTTCATTGGTGGCAGGGGCCCGGGGGGATGGCACTGTTTGGTAAACCTATTCTTCTGTTGAAGGGTAAGACATTGGCTGAAGGCCATTTTTGTCCTAGTAATTTCACTCGAATATTGATGCCACAGAGTGTTTTGATGGTGTTACCTTTGTTAAATTAAGTGACAAGCACTTTTTCTTGATGCTCCTTTAACACTGCTAATTTGTTGAAAACCATATTGAACACCATTGACTTGTATTCATTTAGAACTGAAGTTCAAACGCTGAAACTAAAAGGATTGATGAAATCCTTCTTAGCCTCCCCCACACCAGCCCCCCTCCCCCCCCCGTCCCCCGTCTTGCCAAGAGGGCGGATCATGTCACTTAAAGGACAAAAAAAATCCTGCAGTATGAATGGAATGTGGTTGGGAGGTGTGGGGGGGGGGGGGGGGGGGTGATATTTCTCTCGTGCTGCTGTCATTAACTGATTTGAGATGGTGACTTTCATGAGTTCTTAGAACGGCCCATTCATGAAAATGTTGCGAATCTTACCCCTTGCCTATAATGCAGGATACCAAAGACGCCCCAGGAAATTAAGGTGTCAAGAATGCCAGATCAGTTCAGATTCACAATACTCTCTGCTTTTTCGCAGTTAATTGCTATTTTATTTACCTCTTTCGCCCAATGAGTAGAATATCCTTTTTGTGTCATTCCTTTTGACTCATTGACAAAATTACAGATCACCTGGTTTTCAGACATGAGATTCCAGCAATTAAATTTCAGTTTGGGTGAAGCTAAGAAACAGCAAGGGGCAGAAAACATTGGTGGAAGTTGTTTATGGGCCCCCAAACAGTAATCGTAATACAGGGCAGAGTCATAGAGTCATAGAGTCATAGAGTTATACAGCACAGAAAGAGCCCCTTCGGCCCATCGTGTCTGCGCCGACCATCAACCCCTGTCCAGTCTAATCCCATTTTCCAGCATTTGGTCCATAGCCTTGTATGCAATGGCATTTCAAGTGCTCATCCAAATGCTTCTTGAATGTTATGAGGGTTCCTGCCTCTACCACCCTTTCAGGCAGTGAGTTCCAGATTCCAACCACCCTCTGGGTGAAAAAGTTCCTCCTCAAATCCCCTCCAAACCTCCTGCCCCTTACCTTGAATCTATGCCCCCTTGTTATTGACCCCCCTACTAAGAGGAAAAGTTCCTCTTTATCTACCCTATCTATGCCCCTCATCATTTTGTACACCTCAATCAGGTCCCCCCTCAGCCTTCTTTGCTCCAAGGAAAACAACCCCAGCCTGTTTAGTCTTTCTTCATAGCTGAGGCGCTCCATCCCAGGTAACATCCTGGTGAATCTTCTCTGCACCCTCTCCAAAGCAATCACATCCTTTCTATAGTGAGGCGACCAGAACTGCACACAGTACTCCAGCTGTGGCCTCACCAGCGTTTTGTACAGCTCCATCATAACCTCCCTGCTCTTATATTCTATGCCTCGGCTAATGAAGGCAAGTATCCCATATGCCTTTTTAACCACCTTATCTACCTGTTCCGCTGCCTTCAGGGATCTATGTACATGTACACCAAGGTCCCTCTGACCCTCTGTACTTCCTAGGGTCCTACCACTCATTGTGTATTCTCTTGCCTTATTTGTCCGTCCAAAATGCATCACCTCGCACTTTTCAGGGTTAAATTCCATTTGCCACTTTTCCGCCCATCTGACCAACCCGTATAAATCAGGAAATTAGAGGTGCATGTAATACAATAATCATGGGGGAGTTTAATCTACATATAGACTGGGCAAACCAGATTTGCAGTAATAGCGTAGAGGACAAATTCATGGAATACAGGTAGACTATCCTTTATCCGAAAACCTCGGGACCAGCCGTGTTTCGGTTTTCGGAAAATTTCGGATTTCGGAAGGTATTTTATAAGACTGGGAAATTTGTCGGGGGTGGGTCGGCGGGGGTCCGCGGGGGGGGTCGGCGGTCGGGGTCGGCGGTGGGGGTCGGCGGGGGGTCGGCGGGGGTCCACGGGGGGGTCGGTGGGGGGGTCGGCGGGAGTCGGGGTCGGCGGGGGGGGTGGCGGGGGTCCGCGGGGGGGGTCGGCGGGGGGGGTCGGCGGGGGGGTCGGTGGGAGTCGGGGTCGGTGGGAGTCGGGGTCGGCGGGGGGGTCGGCGGGGGTCCGCGAGGGGGTCAGCGGGAGCTGGGGTCGGTGGGGGGGTCGGCGGGGGTCCGTGGGGGGGTCGGCGGGGGGGTCGGTGGGGGGGTCGGCGGGGGTCCGCGAGGGGGTCAGCGGGAGTTGGGGTCGGCGGGGGGGTCGGCGGTGGTCCGTGGGGGGGTCGGCGGGGGGGTCGGCGGGGGTCCGCGAGGGGGTCAGCGGGAGCTGGGGTCGGTGGGGGGGTCGGCGGGGGGGTCGGCGGGGGTCCGTGGGGTGGGTCGGCGGGCGGGTCGGCGGGAGGGTCGGCGAGGGTCCGCGAGGGGGTCAGCGGGAGTTGGGGTCGGCGGGGGGGTCGGCGGGGGTCCGTGGGGGGGTCGGCGGGGGGGTCGGCGGGGGGTCGGCGGGGGTCCGCGGGGGTGTCGGCGGGGGTGTCGGCGGGAGTCGGGGTCGGCGGGGGGATCGGCGGGGGGGTCGGCGGGGGTCCGCAGGGGTGTCCGCGGGGGGGTCGTCGGCGGGGGTCGGGGTCGTGCGCACGACTTACGCTGACCCTCTGCTCAGCGTAAGTCGTGCGCCACTCTGGTCATGTCGTGCGCATGACTTACGCTGAACGAAAAAACCTTCGGTTTTTAGAGGGTTTCGGTTTTCGGAAGTTCGGATAAAAGGTAGTCTACCTGTATATGCAAGATAGTTTTCTAGATCAGTATGTTGAGGAACCAGCTAGGGAACAGGCTAATTTAGATCTAGTATTGTGCAACGAGAAAGGGTTAATTAATAACCTTGTAGTAAAGGGGCCTTTAGGGAAGAGTGACCATAATATGATAGAATTTTATATTGAGTTTGAAAGTGACTTAGTTAAATCTGAAACTAGGGTCTTAAATCTAAACAAAGCAAACTACGTAGGTATGAGGGGCGAGTTGGCTAAGGTAGATTGGGAAACTACATTAAAAGGTATGATAGTGGACGAGCAATGGCTAGCATTTAAAGAATTAATACATAATTTACAACAAATATACATTGCTTTAAGGCCCAAAAACCCCACAGGAAAAATAGTCTAACCATGGCTAACAAGAGAAGTTAAAGATAGTATTAGATCAAAGGAAGAGACTTATAATGCTGTCAAAAAGAGTAGTAGGCCTGAGGATTGGGAGGATTTTAGAATTCAGCAAAGGAGGACCAAGAAATTGATAAAGAAAGGGAAAATAGTATATGAAAGTAAACTAGCAAGAGACATAAAAACAGATTGTAAAAGGTATGTAAAAAGGAAAAGATTAGTGAAAGTAAATGTGGGTCCCTTACAGGCTGAGACAGGAGAAATTATAATGGGGAATAAAGAAATGGCAGGGAATTAAACAAATATTTTGTGTCTGTCTTCATGGAAGAAGATGCAAAAACTTTCCCGGAAATAGTGGAGAACCAGGGGTCTAGCGAGAATGAGGGACTGAAAGAAATTATTATTAGTAAAAAAGTCGTACTGGAGAAATTAATGGGACTGAATGCCAATAAATCCCCTGGACCTGATGCCCTACCCCCTAGGGTTTTGAAAGAGTTGGCTATAGATATAGTGGATGCATTGGTTGTCATTTTTCAAAATTCCATAGATTCTAGAACAGTTTCTGCAGATTGAAAGGTAGCAAATGTAATCCCACTATTTAAGAAAGGAGGGAGAGAGAAAATGGGGGGCTACAGACCAGTTATCCTGATATCAGTAGTAGGGAAAATGCTAGAATCTATTATTAAGGACATGGTAACAGGGCACTTAGAAAATAATAATAGAATTGGGCAGAGTCAACACAGATTTCTGAAAGGGAAATCATGTTTGATGAATCTGTTGGAGTTTTTTGAGGTTGTAACTAGCAGAATAGATAAGGGGGAACCAGTGGATGTGGTGTATTTGGATTTTTAGAAAGCATTCGATAAGGTGCCACACAAGAGGTTATTAAACAAAATTAGGGTTCATGGGATTGGGGTTAATATACTAGCATGGATTGAGGATTGGTTAACAGACAGAAAATAGAGAGTAGGAATAAACGGGTCATTTTTGGGTTGGCAGGCTGTAACTAATGGAGTACTGCAAGGATCAGTGCTTGGGCCTCAATTATACACAATCTACATCAATGATTTGGATGAGGGGACCAAATATAATATATCCAAGATTGCTGATGATACAAAGCTGGGTGGGAATGTAAGTTGTGAGGAGGATGCGAGGAGGCTTCAAGGGGATATAGACAGGCTAAGTGAGTGGGCAAGAACATGGCAAATGGAATATAATGTGGAGAAATGTGAAGTTATCCACTTTGGTAGGAAAAATAGAAAAGCAGAGTATTTTTTAAATGGTGAGAGACTGGGAAATGTTGGTGTTCAGAGGGACCTGTACACGAAGCACTGAAAGTACTAACTAGTGGGGGGGAGGTTCCAAGATAGCAAATAATAAAAATGACAACAGAGAAGGTCATAGACTTAGGTAGCAGTGGGGAAATTAAAAACCAGAGCGTGTCAGGAAGGAGCAGAAGGTATGGAGTAAAAGGTAAAGTAATAAAAAGGGCAAAAGCAGGAACTAAGTGTCACAAAACATATTTGAAAGTTCTCTATCTGAATGCACGTAGCACTCGTAACAAAATAGACGAGTTAATGGCACAAATAACTACATATGGGTATGATCTTGTGGTCATTACAGAAACATGGCTGCAGGGTGACAATGCCTGGGAATTAAACATACCAGGTTATTTAACGATCAGGAAGGACAGGCAGGAAGGAAGAGGAGGTGGGGTGGCTATGTTAATAAAGGAAGGAATCACTGTAATACAGAGAAATGATATTGGGTCAAAAGATCAGGATAATGAAACAGTTTGGGTGGAGGTAAGGAATAATAAGGGGAAAAAAACACTAGTGGGCGTAGTCTATAGGCCTCCAAACAGTTGCAACTCGGTTGGACGGAGTATCAATCAGGAAATAGTTGAGGCTTGTAATAAGGGAACATCTATAATTATGGGGGATTTTAACTATCATATTAATTGGACAAATCAAATTGGGCAGGGCTGCCTTGAGGATGAGTTCATTGAGTGTATTAGGGATGGGTTTCTTGAGCAGTATGTAACTGAACCGACCAGGGGGCAAGCAACCTTAGATCTGGTCCTGTGTAACGAGACAGGATTAATTAAAAATGTCCTAGTAAAGGATCCCCTTGGAATGAGTGACCATAACATGGTTGAATTCCATATTCAATTAGAGGGTGAGAAGGTTGGATCTCAAACAAGCGTGCTAAGCTTGAATAAAGGAGACTATGAAGGTATGAGAGCGGAATTGAGTAGAGCGGATTGGGAAAATAGATTAAAGGGTAAGACGATACATGATCAGTGGTGTACATTTAAGGAGTTATTTTACAACTTCCAAAAAATATATATTCCACTGAGAAGAAAAAGGTGTAAAAGAAAAGACAGCCATCCGTGGCTAAGTAAAGAAATTAAGGATAGTATTCGACTAAAAACAAGGGCATATAAGATAGCCAAATCTAGTGGGAGGATAGAGGATTGGGAAAACTTTAAAAGACAGCAAAAAATAACAAAAAGATTGATTAAGAAAGGGAAGATAGATTATGAAAGTAAATTAGCAAAAAATATAAAAACAGAGAGTAAGAGTTTTTATTGTTATATAAAAAGAAAAAGGGTGGCTAAAGTAAATGTTGGTCCCTTAGAGGATGAGACCGGGAAATTAATGGTGGGAAATATGGAGATGGCAAAAACACTGAATGAATATTTTGTATCAGTCTTTACAGTAGAAGACACTAAGAATATCCCAACACTGGACAAACAGGGGGCTATAGGGGGCAGGAGCTAAACACGATCAAAATCACTAAGGAAGTGGTACTCGGTAAAATAATGGCACTCAAGGCGAATAAATCACCTGGACCTGATGGCTTACATCCTAGGGTCTTGAGGGAAGTGGCGGTAGGGATTGTGGATGCATTGGTAATAATTTTCCAAAACTCACTGGACTCAGCAAAGGTCCTGGCAGACTGGGAAACTGCTAATGTAATGCCCTTATTTAAAAAGGGCAGTAGACAGAAGGCTGGAAACTATAGATCGGTTAGCATAACATCTGTGGTAGGTAAAATATTGGAGTCCATTATTAAGGAGACAGTAACAGGACATTTGGATAATCATAATTTAATAGGACAAAGTCAGCATGGTTTTATGAAGGGGAAGTCATGTTTGACAAATTTGCTGGAGTTCTTTGAGGAAGTAACATATAGGGTGGATAAAGGGGAACCAGTGGACGTAGTGTATTTAGACTTCCAAAAGGCATTTGACAAGGTGCCACACAAAAGATTATTGCTCAAGATAAAAAATCACGGGATTGGGGGTAATATTCTGGCATGGATAGAGGATTGGCTATCTAACAGAAGGCAGAGAGTTGGGATAAATGGTTCATTCTCAGACTGGCAATCAGTAACTAGTGGTGTTCCGCAGGGGTCAGTGCTGGGTCCCCAACTCTTTACAATCTATATTAACAATTTGGAGGAGGGGACTGAGTGTAACATATCAAAGTTTGCAGATGATACTAAGATGGGAGGGAAAGTAGTGAGTGAGGAGGACATAAAAAACCTGCAAGGGGACATAGACAGGCTAAGTAAGTGGGCAGAGATTTGGCAGCTGGAATACAATACTGGAAAGTGTGAGGTTATGCACTTTGGCAGGAAAAATCGTAGAGCAAGTTATTATCTTAATGGCAAGAAACTGGAAAGCACTGAAGTACAAAGGGATCGGGGGGTCCTGGTGCACGAAACTCAAAAGGTTAGTATGCAGGTGCAGCAAGTGATTAAGAAGGCCAATGGAATGTTGGCTTTCATTGCTAGGGGGATAGAATATAAAAATAGGGAGGTATTGCTTCAGTTGTACAAGGTATTGGTGAGACCGCACCTGGAATACTGCATACAGTTTTGGTGTCCATACTTAAGAAAAGACATACTTGCTCTCGAGTCAGTACAAAGAAGGTTCACTCGGTTAATCCCGGGGATGAGGGGATGGACATATGAGGAGAGGTTGAGTAGATTGGGACTCTACTTGTTGGAGTTCAGAAGAATGAGAGGCGATCTTATTGAAACATATAAGAGTGTGAAGGGATTGGATCGGGTGGATGCGGGGAGGATGTTTCCGATGGTGGGTGAAACTAGAACTAGGGGGCATAGGCTTAGAATAAGGGGCTGCTCTTTCAAAACTGAGATGAGGAGGAACTACTTCACTCAGAGGGTGGTAGGTCCATGGAATATGCTGCCCCAAAAAGCTGTAGAAGCTACATCATTACATAAATTTAAAACAGAAATAGACAGTTTCCTAGAAGTAAAGGGAATTAAGGGTTACGGGGAGCGGGCAGGAATTTGGACATGAGTCTAGGTTCGGATCGGTCATGGCCCTGTGGGTAGCGGAGCGGGCCCAGGGGCCGTGTAGCCTGATCCTGCTCCTATTTCGTGTGTCTAATTCTGTTAGATTCAGGAGATGGTTCTGTGATGGTAGATTGGCGGTTAGGATCAGATCAGCCATGATCTTAGTGAATGGCGGAGCAGGCTCGAGGGGCCGATTGACCTACTCCTGCTCCTATTTCTTATGTTCTTATGTTAACATGCAGGTACAGCAAGCAATCAGGAAAGCAAATGGTATGTTGGCCTTTGTTACAAGAGGATTTGAGTATAAGAGCAAAGACACCTTACTACAATTATATAGGGCGCTGGTGAGACCACAATTATATCGGGCCCTGGTGAGACCACACCAGGAGCATTGTGTACAGTTTTGGTCTCCTTACCTAAGGAAGGATATACTTGTCATAGAGGGAGTGCAATGAAGGTTCACCAGACTGGTTCCTGGGATGGGGGGATTGTCCTATTAGAAGAGATTGTGTAGACTAGCCATATATTCTCTGGAGTTTAGAAGAATGAGATGTAATCTCACTGAAACATACAAAATTCTTACAGGGCTTAACAGGGTAGATGCAGGGAGAATGTTTCCCCTGGCTGGGGAGTCTAGAACCAGGGGTCACAGTCTCAGAATAAGAGGTCGGCCATTTAGGACTGAGATGAAGAGAAATTTCTTCACTCAGAGGGTGGTGAATCTTTGGAATTCTCTACCCCAGAGGACTGTGGAGGTTCAGTTGTTGAGTATATTCAAGACAGAGATCGATAGATTTTTGAATATTAAGGGAATCAAGGGATATGGGGATAGTGCAGGAAAGTGGAGATGAGGTAGAAGATCAGCCATGATCTTATTGAATGGTGGAGCAGGCTCGAAGGGCCAAATGACCTACTCCTGCTCCTATTTCTTATGTTCTTATGTTCTAAATCAAAAATAGAAGAAGCCAATCAAGATGCACCTGCAACAATCGGCCTCCAATTCATAGGATCACAGAATCATTCAGCACAGGAGGAGGCCATTTGGCCCATCATGCCTGTGCTGGCTCTTTGAAAGGACTATTCAATTAATCCCACTCACCTGCTCTTTCCCCATATCCCTGTAAAAAAATTTCTTCAAGTATTTATCCAATTCCCTTTTGAAAGTTGCTATTGAATCTGCTTCCACCACCCTTTCAGGCAGCGCATTGTAGATCATGACAACTCGCTGCGCAAAAAGATTTCTCCCCATGTCACCTGTGGTCCTTTTGCCAATTAATTTAAATCTGTGCTCTCTGCTTACCAACCCTCCTGCCACTGGAAACAGTTTCTCACTATTTACTCTATCAAAACCTCTCATGGTTTTGAACACCTCTATTAAATCTCCCCTTAACTCTCTCTGCTGTAAGAAGAACATCCCCAGTTTCTCCAGTCTCTCCACATAACTGAAGTCCCACATCCCTGGTACCATTCTAGTAAATCTGGGGGAAGGCAGGGGGAGGGAGGTATTTACTGAAACAATTAAAACTGAAGGCCTGCTGTATGTTCGGAACCAGCTGCTAGAAAATGCCACCTGGCCTGTGCTGAGTTAACCAAACTCAGTGAGGGCACCATTTTAGCTTGGTTCCCCAGCCTAGGGAGGGGGAAGAATGGGCCAGGGTTCCTGTTAATGGCTGCTATCCTGGGCTAAAAAGTGTAAACATCGGGTGGATACGGGATCGGACTCGGAAGTCTTCCTCAGTCAAGGAGCCTGCAGATACTCATCGCTTAGATTCAAGCAGTGGGCGAGGTCCTGGAGGGCGGCCCACACCCTGGCAGTAAAGCAGTGATGATTAGAGAGAACAAAAAGAAAACACAGCTGGAATATTAATAACCCTTTAAGTACGTGATGAGCAAATTTGTAATGAATTCTCAGGAATGCTAGGCTGGCATCTATTGCCCACCCCAGGTCGCCCTGAGAAGGTGGTGGCGGGCCTTCTTCTTGGGACGCAGCAGGGGTTCGATGCAACTGAGTGGCTGGCTCAGCTACTTCAGAGGGCAGTCAAGAGATAACCCCATTGGTGTAGGACTGGATGACATGTCGGCCAGACTGGGTAAGGGCAGCAGATTTCCTTCCTTAAAGGACATTAATGAACCAGTTGGATAGTTACGATAATCCAACAACTTCATGGTCATTTTCAATGATACCAACTTTTTATTTGCTGATTTTTAAAACTGAATTAAAATTGGCAAATTGATTATGAGTCTAGCAACACAAGCACTAACTACCATACTATTGGAACTCCCTTAAGTTGGAATTGCTGTTTAAATGAATGCTTCAACCTAGACTTGCAAGCTTTACGAAACAGAACTTGCTCGTCAGGTTAATAATTGTAATGACCCACAAGACGGGATGGTGCAGTGGGTCAGAATTCTTTCACCTCTGAGGCCTAGATTTTGTTTTATTCGTCATGGGATATGGGCATCGCTGGCAACGCCAGGATTTTTTGCCCATCCCTACTTGCCCATGAGAAGGTGGTGGTGAGCCGCCTCCTTGAACCGCTGCAGTCCGTGTGGTGAAGGTACTCCCACAGTGCTGTTAGGGAGGGAGTTCCAGGGTTTTGACCCAGCGATGCTGAAGGGTCAGCGATATACTTCTAAGTCAGGATGGTGTGTGACTTGGAGGGGAACTTGGAGGTGGTGGTGTTCCCATGCGCCTGCTGCCCTTGTCCTTCTAGGTAGTAGAGGGTGTGGGTTTGGGAGGTGCTGCCGAAGAAGCCTTGGCAAGTTAGTCATAGAGTCATAGAGTTATACAGCACGGAAAGAGGCCCTTCGGCCCATCGCGTCCGCGCCGGCCATCAAGCCCTGTCTAATCTAATCCCATTTTCCAGCATTGGGTCCGTAGCCTTGTCTGCTATGGCATTTCAAGTGCTCATCCAAATGCTTCTTGAATGTTGTGAGGGCTCCTGCTTCTACCACCCTTTCAGGCAGTGAGTTCCAGATTCCAACCACCCTCTGGGTGAAAAAGTTCTTCCTCAAATCCCCTCTAAACCTCCTGCCCCTTACCTTTGAATCTTTGCCCCCTTGTTATTGGCCCCTCTACTAAGGGAAAAAGTTCCTTTCTATCTACCCTATCTATGCCCCTCATAGTTTTGTACACCTCAATCAGGTCCCCCCTCAGCCTTCTCTGCTCCAAGGAAAACAACCCTAGCCTGTCCAGTCTTTCTTCATAGCTGAAGCGTTCCAGCCCAGGTAACATCCTGGTGAATCTCCTTTGCACCCTCTCCAAAGCAATCACATCCTTCCTATAATGTGGCGACCAGAACTGCACACAGTATTCCAGCTGTGGCCTAACCAGCGTTTTGTACAGCTCCATCATAACCTCCCTGCTCTTATATTCTATGCCTCGGCTAATGAAGGCAAGTATCCCATATGCTTTTTTAACCACCTCATCCACCTGTTCTGCCGCCTTCAGGGATCTATGTACATGCACACCAAGGCCCCTCTGATCCTTTGTCTTTCCTAGGGTCCTACCATTCATTGTGTATTCCCTTGCCTTGTTAGTCCCTCCAAAATGCATCACCTCACACTTTTCAGGGTTAAATTCCATTTGCCACTGTTCCGCCCATCTGACCAACCCATCTATATCGTCCTGCAGACTGAGGCTACCCTCCTCGCTATTTACCACCCTACCAATTTTCGTGTCATCTGCGAACTTACTGATCATACCTTTTACATTCACATCCAAATCATTAATGTAGACCACAAACAGCAAGGGACCCAGCACCGATCCCTGCGGTACCCCACTGGACACAGGCTTCCAGTCACAACTGCTGCAGTGCATCTTGTAGATGGTACACACTGCAGCCACGGTACACTGGTGGTGGAGGGCGTGAATGTTTAAGGTTGTGGATGGGCTGCCAATCAAGCGGGCTGCTTTGTTTTGGATGGTGTCGAGCTTCTTGAGTGTTGTTGGAGCTGCACTCATCCAGGCAAATGGAGTTGGAGATTAGAAGAATGAGAGGGGATCTTATTGTAACATAAGATTCTGAAGGAGCTTGACAGGGTAGATGCAGAGAGATGTTTCCCCTCTTGGTGGAATCTAGAACTAGGTGGCATAAATTCAGAATAAGATGGCACCCTTTTAAATCGGAAATGAGGAGGAATTTCTTCTCTCAGAGGGTCGTGAATCTTTGGCATTCTCTTCCCCAGAGAGCTGTGGAGGCTGGGTCATTGAATATATTTAAGGTGGAGATAGACAGATTTTTGAATGATAAGGGAGTCAAGGGTTATGGGGAGAGGGCAGAGAAGTGGAGTTGAGGCCAAGATCAGATCAGCCATGATCTTATTGAATGGCGGAGCAGGCTCGAGGGGCCAAATGACCTACTCCTGCTCCTACGTCTTATGTTCTTATGTTCTTATGAGTATTCCATCACACTCCTGATTTGTGCCTTGTAGATGGTGGAAAGGCTTTGGGGGGTCAGAAGGTGAGACACTCGCGTCAGAATACCCAGCCTCTGAACTGCTCTTGTTGCCACAGTATATATGTGGCTGGTCCAGTTAAGTTTTTGGTCAATGGTGACCCCCAGGATATTGATGGTGCTGGATCTGGTGATGGTAATGCCGTTGAATGTCAGGGGGTGGTGGTTAGATGCTTGCTTGTTGGAGATAGTCATTGCCTGGCACTTGTGTGGCGCGAATGTTACCTGCCACTTATCAGCCCAAGCCTGAATGTTGTCCAGGTCTTGCAGCATGCGGGCAACGACTGCTTCATTATCTGAGGAGTTGCGAATGGCCCTGAACACTGTGCAGCCATCAGCGAACATCCCCATTTCTGAACTTGTGATGAAGGGACAGTCATTGATGAAGCAGCTGAAGATGGTTGGGCCTAGGACACTGACCTGAGGAACTCCTGCAGCGATGTCCTGGGGCTGTGATGATTGACCTCCAACCACCACAACCATCTTCCTTTGTGCTAGGTATAACTCCAGCCAGTGGATAGTTTTCCCCCCGATCCCCATTGACTTCAGTTTTACTCGGGCTCCTTGATGCCACGCTTGGTCAAATGCTGCCTTGATGTCAAGGGCTGTCACTCTTACCTCACTTCTGGAATTCAGCTCTTTTGCCCATGTTTGGACCAAGGCTGTAATGAGGTCGGGAGCCGAGTCATCCTGGCGGAACCCAGACTGAGCATCGGTGAGCAGGTTATTGGTGAGTAAGTGCTGCATGATAGCACTGTCGACGACACCTTCCATCACTTTGCTGATGATTGAGAGTAGACAGTTGGGGTGGTAATTGGCTGGATTGGAATGTCCTGCTTTTTGTGGACAGGACATACCTGGGCAGTTTTCCACATTGTCTGATAGATGCCAGTGTTATAGCTGTGCTAGAACAGCTTGGCTAGAAGCACTGCCAGTTCTGGAGCAGAAGTTGTCAGCACAATAGCTGGGATGTTGTCGGGGCCCATAGCCTTTGCTGTAGTTACTGTGCTCAGCCGTATCTTGATATCTTGTGGAGTGAGTCGAATTGGCTGAAGACTGGCTTCTGTGGTGGTGGGGACCTCAGGAGGAGGCCGATATGTATCATCCACTCGGCACTTCTGGCTGAAGATAGTTCAAATACTATGCGCATGGGGTGAAAGTTTCTTCCTTCTGCTGGTTGTAAGGTTGTGAAATTAATTTGGACATTTTCAGCCCAGCTCCCAGTGAGTGCACGGACACAACACGAAAAAAAAACCTACCAGCAATTCAGCACAAATTGGTGTTAAAGGTTACATTCACTGACCCTGCACATTGTAGCCTTGTTTCCACCCTGTGCTTCCTTCCAACTCAGTTCCTCACTGGGGGCATGGAATCGGTGAATTCACCTCCAAGTTGGCAATGTAACAGAGACTGGCTTTAAAGATGGCAGTGGTGGGAGTTGATGCTGATGCACCTTAGTTGTGCTTCTGAGGTTGGCAGTAAGGTGCGGAGTGAGGGTTGCTTTACTCTGCACCTGTTGAGTCTGTATGTCCCAGTTATGTTTAGGATCAATCACTGGACACAGACAACAAGAATAACTTTTAACAGGTCTTTACTATTCGAAGGTCAGGGCTGAACTGCCCAGCAAATCCTTACACAACACTTATATACCGGTGTGGTCACCACCGGTATTACAGTATACAGCTGCCAAGAGAAAGTATTACATCTCTTAAAGTAGTTCTCTTAAGATGGAACAGGTTACATACACCACAGCACCCAGCAATGATACCACTGAGTGACAACAGCAGGAGAACAATGTTCTTATCTTGAGCAAATTCACCATGTCCTCGTCAAACATAAATTGTACATTTTGTAATAAAAATGACTGTGTAAGTTACACACTAGGCACTGCCAGGTCCAATATACACAAATGACCTCCTTCTCATGGCTTGGAAACTGACTGCAAAGCATTGAAAGGTGACCTGATAGTCATTCCAAAGGAGGATTTAAAGGGCACTTCCAATCATTTCTTTGTTTGGCAGGGAGAATAGCCCGAACAGTGTAACAAAAGCAAAATACTGCCATGCTGGAAATCTGACATAGAAACAGAAAATGCTGGACAGTGTGTTTAGTTTCACTCAATGTATATTAATCCTAATAATGTATTTTGACATGTTTCGCATCATTGCATCTTGCATTTTTAAAGAAATGAAAAAAATTACAACACTTAATTCATGAAGATGGCATTGCTGTAATGGAAGCATCCCCCTAATGGAGATACCCCTTGAATAATGGCAGCCCATTAATGGAGATACCCCTTGAATAATGGCACCCCTTTAATGGAGATACCCCTTGAATAATGGCACCCCTTTAATGGAGATACCCCTTGAATAATGGCATTCCTTTATTGCAAGGGGTATGGAGAATTAAAGTAGGGAAGTTTTGATGCAACTTTACAGGGCGCTGGTGAGACCGCACCTGGAGTACTGCGTACAGTTTTGGTCTCCATATTTAAGGAAGGATATACTTGCATTGGAGGCGGTGCAGAGAAGGTTCACTAGGTTGATTCCTGGGATGAAAGGGTTGACGTATGACGAAAGGTTGAGCAGGTTGGGCCTATACTCATTGGAGTTTAGAAGAATGAGAGGTAATCTTATTGAAACATACAAGATTCTGAGGGGGATTGACAGGGTGGATGCTGCGAGGATGTTTCCCCTAGTGGGGGTATCTAGAACTAGGGGGCATAGTTTCAGAATAAGGGGTCGCCTATTTAAGACGGAGATGAGGAGAAATTTCTTCTCTCAGAGGGTCGTGAATCTTTGGAATTCTCTACCCCAGAGAGCTGTGGAGGCGGAGTCATTGAATATATTCAAGGCAGAGATTGACAGACATTTGAACTACAAGGGAGTCAAGGGGTACGGGGAGAGAGCGGGAAAGTGGTGTTGAGGCCAAGATTGGATCAGCCATGATCTTATTGAATGGCGGAGCAGGCTTGAGGCGCCGATTGGCCTACTCCTGCTCCTGTTTCTTATGCTGTTATGTTTCCTTTAATGGAGATACCCCTTGAATAATGGCACGCCTTTAATGGAGATAATCCTTGAATAATGGCACGCCTTTAATGGAGATAATCCTTGAATAATAGCACTTCTTTAATGGAGATAATCCTTGAATAATGGCAGCCCATTAATGGAGATAATCCTTGAATAATGGCAGCCCATTAATGGAGATAACCCTTGAATAATGGCCCTCCTTTAATGGAGATAATCCTTGAATAATGGCCCTCCTTTAATGGAGATAATCCTTGAATAATGGCACTCCTTTAATGGAGATAATCCTTGAATAATGGCACTCCTTTAATGGAGATAATCCTTGAATAATGGCACTCCTTTAATGGAGATAATCCTTGAATAATGGCACTCCTTTAATGGAGATAATCCTTGAATAATGGCACTCCTTTAATGGAGATAATCCTTGAATAATGGCACTCCTTTAATGGAGATAATCCTTGAATAATGGCACTCCTTTAATGGAGATAATCCTTGAATAATGGCACTCCTTTAATGGAGATAATCCTTGAATAATGGCACTCCTTTAATGGAGATAATCCTTGAATAATGGCACTCCTTTAATGGAGATACCCCTTGAATAATGGCACTCCTTTAATGGAGATAATCCTTGAATAATGGCAGCCCATTAATGGAGTTAATCCTTGATTAATGGCAGCCCATTAATGGAGATAATCCTTGAATAATGGCAGCCCATTAATGGAGATAATCCTTGAATAATGGCACTCCTTTAATGGAGATAATCCTTTAAATTGGCATTCATAGAAGATAGGAGCAGGAGTAGGCCATTTGGCCCCTCGAGCCCGCACTGCCATTTAATGAGATCATGGCTGATCATCCAAATTCAGTACCCTGTCCCTGCTTTCTCCCCATATCCCTTGATCCCTTTAGCCTCAAGAAATATATCTAAATCCTTCTTGAATATATTTAATGAATTGGCCTCAACTGCCCTGTGTGGCAGAGAATTCCACAGGTTCACCACTCTCTGGGTGAAGAATTTCCTCCTCATCTCAGTCCTAAATGGCTTACCCCTTATCCTTAGACTGTGACCCCTGGTTCTGGACACCCCCGCCATCGGGAACATCCTACCTGCATCTAGTCTGTCTAGTCCTGTTAGAATTTTATGTTTCAATGAGATCACCTCTCATTCTTCTAAACTCCAGCGAATATAAGCCTAATCGACCCAATATCTCCTCATATGTCATTCCTGCCATCCCAGGTATCAGTCTGGTGAATCTTTGCTGCACTCTCTCCATGGCAAGAACATCCTTCCTCAGATAAGTCGACCAAAACTGCACACAATACTCAAGGTGTGGACTCACCATGGTCCTGTACAACTGCAGCAAGACTTCCTTGCTCCTGTACTCAAATCCTCTCGCTATGAAGGCCAACATACCATTTCCCTTCTTAACCGCCTGCTGCACCTGATTGCTTACCTTCGGCAACTGGTGCACAAGTACACCCAGGTCTCGTTGCACTTCCCCTTTTCCCAATCTATTGCCATTCAGATAATAATCTGTCTTCCTGGTTTTGCCACCGAAGTGGATAACCTCGCATTTATCCACATTGTACTGCATTTGCCATGCATCTGCCCAATCACCCAACCTGTCCAAATCGTACTGGAGTTTCGCTGCATCCTCCTTGCAGTACACACGCCCACCCAGCTTTGTGTCATCTGCAAACTTGGAGATATTACATCTAGTTCCATTGTCTAGATCATTTATATATATTGAGAATAGCTGGGGTCCTAGCACCGATCCCTGCGGTACCCCACTAGTCAGTGCCTGCAACTCATAAAAAGACCTATTTATTCCAACTCTTTGCTTCCTGTCTGCCAATCAGTTCTCTATCCAAGACAGTACCTTACCCCCAATCCCATGTGCTTTAAATTTACACGCTAATCTCTTATGCGGGACCTTATCGAAAGCCTTCTGAAAATCCAAATACACCACATCCACTGGTTCTCCCTTATCTATTCTGCCAGTTACATCCTCAAAAAATTCCAGTAGATTAGTCAAGCATGATTTACCTTCTTTAAATCCATGTTGACTTTGTCCGATCCTGTCACTGTTTTCCAAGTGCGCTGCTATTACATCTTTTATAATGGACTCTAGCATTTTCCCCACTACCAATATCAGGCTTACCAGTTTATAATTCCCCATTTTCTCTCTACCATCCTTCTTAAATAGTGGGGTTACATTAGCTATCCTCCAATCCATGGGAACTGCTCCAGAGTCTATCGAATTTTGGAGGATGACCAGCAATGCATCTACTATTTCTAGGGCCACTTCCTTAAGTACCCTAGGATGTAGATTATCAGGCCCTGGGGACTCATCGGCCTTCAATCCCGTCAATTTCCCGAACACCATTTCCCTACAAATACTGATTTCATTCAATTCCTCCCTCTCATTAGACCCTATGTTCCCCAACATCTCTGGGAGGTTATTTGTGTCCTCCTTTGTGAAGACTGAACCAAAGTATGTATTTAATTGGTCTGCTATTTCTTTGTTCCCCATTGTAAATTCCCCTGATTCTGACTGCAAGGGACCTATGCTTGACTTCACCAATCTTTTTCTCTTCACATATCTATAGAAGCTTTTACAGTCAGTTTTTATGTTCCCAGCAAGCTTACTCTCATAATCTATTTTCCCTCTCTTAATTAATCCTTTTGTCCTCCTTTGCTGAACCCTAAACTGCTCCCAATCCTCAGGTTTGCTGCTTTTTCTGGCCAAATTATATGTCCTCTCCTTGGATCTTATGCTATCCCTAATTTCCCCTGTTAGCCACGGTTGAGTCACCTTTTTTGTTTTATTTTTATGCCAAACAGGGATGAACAAATTCTATAGTTCATCCATGCGATCTTTGAATGTTTGCCATTGCCTATCCACTGTCAACCCTTTAAGTAACATTCCCCAATCCATCCTAGCCAACTTGTGCCTCATGCCACCGTAGCTTCCTTTATTTAAATTAGTCTCTGAGTCAACTACTTCACTTACCATTTTAATGAAGAATTCTATCATATTATGATCGCTCCTCCCCAAGGGGCCTCGCACAACAAGATTATTAATTAATCCTTTCTCATTACATAATACCCAGTCTAAGATGGCCTGATCTCTAGTTGGTTCAACGACATATTGGTCAAGGAAACCATCCCGTATACACTCTCGGAATTCCTTTAATGGAGATACCCCTTGAATAATGGCACGCCTTTAATGGAGATACCCCTTGAATAATGGCACCCCTTTAATGGAGATACCCGTTTGAATAATGGCACCCCTCTAATGGAGATACCCCTTGAATAATGGCACCCCTTTAATGGAGATACCCCTTGAATAATGGCACCCCTTTAATGGAGATACCCCTTTGAATAATGGCACCCCACTTAATGGGGATACCCCTTGAATAATGGCACCTTATCTGAGGAAGGATGTTCTTGCCATGGAAGGAGTTCAGTGAAGATTCACCAGGCTGATACCTGGGATGGCAGGAATGACGTATGAGGAGAGATTGTGTCGATTGGGCTTATACTCACTGGAATTTAGAAGATTGAGAGGGGCTCTCATCTGTCAGGCCTGGACAGACTAGATGCAGGAAGGATGTTCCCGATGGCCGGGGAGTCCAGAACCAGGGGTCATAGTCTAAGGATAAGGGGTAAGCCATTTAGGACTGAGATGAGGAGGAATTTCTTCACCCAGAGAGTGGTGAACCTGTGGAATTCTCTGCCACAGAGGGCGGTGGGGGCCAGTTCATTAAATATATTCAAGAAGGAGTTGGATACAGGAAACTTTGGTTTATCCGGAGGTTATATGTCCGGAATAGTCGATCTAACGGCAAAAATCAGGAGCCGTTTTCTATATGTTTTTTTAGTTCTCGTTGCTTTTTTTTCCCCAGTCAAGCACTGCAAGGTCTGTAGCTATAGCAACAGCTTCAGCTACAGACGCTTGCAGCTGCAGCCGACTGTTTTGAAGCTGTTGCTAAGCAACAGGGTTTGTTGATTCACACGGAGCTTCTCAGTTCCGTATGTTTAAACATTAACTCTGGTATCTCCGGCACTTTTGATGTTACGGCACCAGCTCGGTCCCGTCAGAAAGTTTCCTGTATATTTCTTAAGGCTAAAGTGATCGAGGGATATGGGGAGAAGGCAGGGACAGTGTACTGAATTTGAATGATCAGCCATGATCTCATTGAATGGCGGAGCAGGCTCGAGGGGCCGAATGGCCTACTCCTGCTCCTATCTTCTATGTTTCTATGTTTACCCCACTTAATGGAGGCATCCTTTTAATGGGGGAGCCACTATAGATATGAACTTCACATTTAGAGAATCAGGGGGCTATTTTGGCCTAAGGGTGATGACAGGCACTAAACGGGTGCAGTGCGAATAAGACATGTCTGATTGAAAGTCTAGATATAGCACACAATTTTGGTCCTAATTGCTGATTTCCATAATTAAACTTGTCTGGATGTGCTGACCAAGACATCTGCAGGTTTCGCATTCAAGTACTGATTAGATGCAATTTTCGTGGAGCACTGAAGGCGTGGTGTGCTTTGGCTGGCACACAGTGGCACGTTGCAGGATGACTCGGACCAAGGGAGAGGATGCACAGGTTCTCAAATGCGGCATTGGAGGCCCTGGTGGAGGAGGTCCGGAGGAGGAGGGATGTCCTGTACCCGCAAGGGGGGGGGAAGAACGCCACCTTGCCCTCCTGTCCCTCGCGCAGAAACTGATGCTGCTCTGCCTGGCTTCATGTCCCTCCATTCCTCGCCCAGACCAAGGGGGGCTCCATGCAAGATAACCATGACCAAGCACTCCCTCGCTCCTGGTGACTCTTATAATGTGTCCAATAAATGGAGTAGCACAGCACTTAGCCTTTTTAGGTGAAGACCTCAGAGAATTTCCAGAATAAATGCCCCAGAAAGTCTCCCGATGTGTTTCAGAGGTCCTCTTCACAGCTCCAGCAGCAATGACCATGAAATGGTGAGTATTCCTTTAACTGTTGAGTATCGCTTTAAGTAGCGCTTGAAATCGACATCAACGCCGTGCTTACTCCCAAACAGCTGGTTGCTGTTAGAAGAAGGCGTTTGGACAAGCGCTAGCCACCAAAATGTCGTGCAGCCTCTTTAATGAGTGCCAGCAGGTATTTTAATTGGCAATCAGCTATTTAACAAGCCTCTGGGCAGCCGTTCCTAGTGCTGGCTTTAACTCCTTTACCAAGATGGTGTTTGCACTAAATGCGGGCTGAACTGGTGTATCAGCTCAGGACCCCATCTTGGCCACCTCTTTAGTGCCCAAAGTATTTGGCAAAAATCGCCCCCTCAATTTCTACATGACGCATAAGAAAAAAGTTAGAATTTTTATCGTGTCTTACCATAGCCTTAGGGTGTCACAGAGTGCTTCACATCCAATGAAGCACTTTTTGAAATATATTTCCTTTTGTTATCTAGATAAATGTGGCAGCCAATGTGTGGTCCCTCAAACAGCAAATGAGATGAATGCCCTGTTATTCTGTTTTGGTGATGTTGGTTGAAGGAGTAATATTACTCGGGACACTGAGAGAACTCTTTAATGTTCTTAGTTTAATGTTTCTGGCAAAGCATGGTCCCTCTGACAATGCAGCACTTCCTCAGTGCTGCACTGAAGTGTCAGCTCGGATTACATGCTCAGATCCTGAAGTGGGACAAGAGTGCTGGTTGGAATTAAGCACGCATTAACATCTTAAGAAAGTTGTCTTTGATGGAACTAGAAAGTGGTGCTGTAGTACTTCTCTAACATGTACTGCAACATTTTCTATAAGTTATTTATTATTTTCCTTCTTCCTGTACATACTTGCCACAGAACTGATTCAAGTTGCCCTGAAACCTCTGTCGGTGATGCTCTATGGTCAGCTGTTACTGTGTGCGAGACCAGAACAGGTTGTCTCTGATGTGCCTCAATAATTCCGAGACTCGAAGGTAGCAGAACAAAACAAGGCTTTTATTAACTTAGAACGAAACACGTAAGCGAGAGAGATGTCGTCCTTCTGGAGACTGGGGCTAGACTGAAAGCTAGCTTACAAACGGGGCCAGGTATGGGTGGAGCCCTACACACAGCACATTCCAGTATACAATACAGCACATTCCAGTACACAATACAATGAGGTCTGGGGGAAGGGAAATGACACTGAAACCGATCTCAGTCACAGGCAGTGATGAATGGAAATATTTCATCACAGTCTCTCCCTTGGGCAACTTACTCACCTCAGTGATCAAGAACGACTTGCATTTCTATAGCGCATTTCACAGCCTTAGGATGCCCCAAAGCGTTTCATAGCCAATGAAATACTTTTGAAGTGTAGTCACTGTTGTAATGTAGGAACCACGACAACCTAGTTTGCGCACAGCAAGCTCCCACACACAGCAATGAGATAATCACCAATTTGTTTTTGTCATGTAGGTTGAGGGATAAATATTGGCTAAGACACCCAGGAGAACACCTCTGTTCTTCTTTGAATAGTGCTGTGGGGTCTTTTACGCCCACCTGAGAGAGCAGACAGGGACTTGGTTTAACGTCTCTTCTGAAAGACAGCCCCTCCGACAGAGCAGCACTCCATCAGCACTGCACTGGAGCATCAGCCTGGATTATGTGCCACTCCATTAGCACACAATCACATTGTCAAACTGAACCACTGGTTCACCTACGGACATGCTGAGAATGAGCATGTGTGGCTCAGATGGCCTTTTCCTACCGTGGATACAAAAGCATTTATTGGAAACCAGCATAGAAACAGACCATTCAGCTGGTGTTTATGCTCCACATGAGCCTCCTCCCATCCTACTTCATCTCACCCAAGAAGAAAGAAAGAAAGAGGGAAAGAAAGAAAGAAAGAAAGAAAGAAAGAAAGAAAGAACTTACACTTATATAGCGCCCATCACAACCTCAGGATGTCTGAATGTGATTAGTTATAAAACGATTGCAAACCCTTGTTCAATGCAGTGTGGAAGGTTAGTGGGAGGCATGACATTTGCTGAACAGTGTTGCACAGCACAAGTTAGAAGTCAGCTACGTAAGGTTCAGCACAGTGTTCTACCAATGCAATCGTGGCTTATAAACAGGAAAAAGAGACAGATTAACAATAACAGCTCAGCAGACAGACAGAATTGAACCCACAGTGCGGAGTATGTTTACACTATGGTGTTTACCATCAGCTGTACATGATAGCTATATTCGCCTCTCTCGTATATCCTGACTAAAGGTCACTCCAGTATACGTAGTGATTCCTTATCCGCACAAAGTCATGTAAACAAGTGCTCGTGGGAAAGCACAAACTCTCAAAGCACTTCTTCAGAAACTATAAGTCTGTGTCGAAATGTCTGTGACTGGTCTCATCCAAAAACAATATATGTGTTGCTGGAGAACATTTGGGCCAACCACAACATCACGCAATCATGGATATTGGCTGTCGGCCAATGGCTACCCTCTGTCTCTGGAGCTGACAACTGCAGGCAGCTTGACTTTAACCCTTCGAGCCTCTTCTTTTCAGCATACACACTTCCTTTCTTTGACAAGCCAACTGTGATTTTTTTAATGAAGAATATTATTCGGCAGCAGTAAAATACATCTTTATTATGTACACAGGCTGAAATGTCTTCAAGTAATTTATGTTCCTATCTTCCGCAAACGGCAATTGATGCTAGATCAATTGTTAATTTTAAATCGGAGAGTGATAGCTTTTTGTTAACTAAAGATATTAAGGGATATGGGCCAAAGGCGGGTATATGGAGTTAGGTCGCAGATCAGCCATGATCTCATTGGCCCAGAAATTCGGGTTGGGGGCTTCCCGCGGGTGCAAGCCCCCGACCTGCACTTACCTACCGCGCCGGCCGTTGAACTGTGGGCTGGCGTGGGATTCCAATCCTGGGCCTCCTCCAACTGCCAGCACGCAGTGCTTGCGTATCCCAGGGGCACAGTTAGTTCGATGCGTCCCCTGGGATCACGTGGGCCATGGAGAGCCAATGGTAGCAGGGAATGCTTCATTCATAACCTGTCAAACCTATAAATACTATAAGCCCCAAAAACATCACTAAATCTTCAAATAAATTTTTTTAAACATCACATTTTTAAAATAAACTATAAATTACATGAAATAACTATTTTAAACAATAATTTAAATTTTTGAAAAAATTAATTATATTTTCTAACAGGGCTAAAAATAAACTTACCTTTCTTTAAAGTATTTAAAAATAATAAACCTGTGGAAAAAATGTTTTAATTTTAATTAATTCACCACTTACCTTGTAAAAAGCAGGCCTTGCGCAGGATCTGCTCAGACGAGGAGGAACGTGATGGACACCTACAGACGTTGAAAGATGCCCTCGTAAGAACGGGATATGACGCTCGACTCATCGATCGACAGTTCCAGTTCCGACGGGCCACAGCGAAAAATCGCATAGACCTCCTCAGAAGACAAACACGGGACACAACCAACAGAGTACCCTTCATCGTCCAGTACTTCCCTGGAGCGGAGAAACTACGCCATGTTCTTCGCAGCCTTCAACATGTCATCGATGACAACGAACACCTCACTAAGGCCATCCCCACGCCTCCACTACTCGCCTTCAAACAGCCGCCTAACCTCAAACAGACCATCGTTCGCAGAAAATTACCCAGCTTTCAGGAGAACAGTGACCACTACACCACACAACCCTGCCACAGCAACCTCTGCAAGACATGCCAGATCATCAACACAGATACCATCATCACACGTGAGGACACCACCCACCAGGTACATGGTACATACTCATGTGGCTCGGCCAACGTTGTCTACCTCATACGTTGCAGGAAAGGATGCCCCGGAGCATGGTACATCGGCGAGACCATGCAGACACTGCGACAACGAATGAACGGACACCGCGCAACAATCGCCAGGCAGGAGTGTTCTCTCCCAGTCGGGGAACACTTCAGCAGTCAAGGACATTCAGCCTCCGATCTTCGGGTAAGCATTCTCCAAGGCGGCCTTCAAGACACACGACAACGCAAAATCGTCGAGCAGAAACTGATAGCCAAGTTCCGCACCCATGAGGACGGCCTCAACCGGGATCTTGGGTTCATGTCACACTACATGTAACCCCACCTGACGTAGGGTCATCCAGACTCGAGTCGTTGTTGGCTTGTTCTCTCTACACAGGTGCGGCCGGACCTGCTGTGATTTCCAGCAAAAAAAATGTTTTTTGTCTGTTTTTTTGTTTTTCATACAGACCCCAGCATCTGCAACATTTTACCCCTTGTGACCCCACCTCATTGTTCTTTGATGTAATGTTTTCCTGACTGACCTGTTTGGACACCATTCACACCTTTGATTGCTGTGATTATCTCTCTGCCGAGGTGTGATAAATGGCAGTTAGAAAGATTACCTGTAAACATCTGATATTGTTCTCTGACTATATAAACTGTGTCTTTATGCATTTCTCCACTTCACCTGACGAAGGAGCAGTGCTCCGAAAGCTTGTGATTTCAAATAAAGCTGTTGGACTATAACCTGGTGTTGTGTGACTTCTTACATTTGCTTTTTAAAAGTGTAACTGCTGGAGACGTACCCTCCCGGGAAAACCTGCAAAAAAAACGTAAGTTCGATGTGCACGCGCTACCTCTCCTGCGCACGCATTCCACCTCTGAACCCCTTCTTTCAGGGGAACGGAAGTGCCGGTTTCCCGCGCATGCGCAGTGCATGCACAAAACCGACACTTCCATTGGGCTTATGGGTGAGTACCCCATGCGTACTCACCCGTGGAGACCCGAATTTCTGGGCCATTGAATGGCGGAACAGGCTTGAGGGGGTGAATGGTCTACTCCTGTTCCTATGTTCCTAATCAACTGCAAATTATCCTGAGCTAAATCTTACAAATCACCTGAGCTTCACTCTCACCTGAATCAGCAGATTAGATGACACCTGGTAATTACTCCCAGGCACCCATTATTCTCAGGTTAATTTTTAGGATTCTTTAAACAAATTAGAAAAATTATTGTCTTGTTATATTTTATATTTTGCTCCTGAGAGTTGCTGCTGCAGGCATCAAAATGTTAACTGGTGAAGTTGCAATAATTCTGTTTTGCTTCTCTCCAATGTGACCTACTTCCAGTGTATGAAGGGATGTCAGCCTTGGCTCAGTTGGTAGCAACCTTGCCTCGAAGTTAGAAGGCTGCGAGGATGAAATTGGTCGTCGGTCAATAGAAATGAAAATCAGGTGCGGTGTAAAACGGGTTGCCGATTCGGTAGCGCCTGTTTTGCGCTTGCGCTGAAGACCAATTTCACCCCTGTGAGTTCAAGCCCCACTCCGGGGCTTCAGTACATAATCTAGGCTGATACGTCATTACCATATTAAGGGAATACCACATTGTTGGAGGTGCCGTCTTTTGGATGAGACAGTAAACCAGGTCTACTTAAGTAGATGTAAATGATTCCACGCTGCTATTTGAGGAGGAGCAGGGAGTTGTCTCCCGATGTTTTACACAACACGTATCCTTCAATCAACACTGGCAAAAACAGATTAACTGATCATCTGTCATATTGCTGCTTGTGGGATCTTGCTTTGTACAAATTGGCTGCTGCGTTTGGCACCAAAAGAATGTAATTGGCTGTGAAGCCCTTTGGAACACCTTGGGAGCATGCAGGTGCAATATAAATGCAAGTTCTTTCTTCTATGAAGAGAAAATGACTGCCAATTGCCAAGAGTTAGCAATTCTTATAGATGCTCTGAACCTTGTATTACACCCACTGGATCAGATTTCAAATGGGAGCATTCACTCTCTCGCTCTGTATAATGCTCCCCATTCCCCAGCCAGAGCAGATGGCAGCTGCCCACATGCCTGTCCCAAACCAAATGTTGTACTTGAGTCACTTGGCAGAAGGTGACTTTATTTTTTATTCATTCACAGGTTGTGGGCGCTGCTGTGCTGCTGGGAAGGCCAGCATTTATTGCCCATCCCTAACTGCCCTTGAGAAGGTGGTGGTGAGCGGCCTTCTTGAACCGCTGCAGGCTGTGTGGTGAAGGTACTCCCACAATGCTGTTAGGGAGGGGGTTCCAGGATTTTGACTCAGCAACAATATATTTCCCAGTCAGGATGGTGTGTGACTTGGAAGGGATAATAACAACAACTTACATTTATATATCGCCTTTAACTGAATAAAACGTCCCAAGGTGCTTCACAGGAGCGTAATCAAAAAAACAAAATTTGACATCAAGCCATATAAGGAGATGTTAGGGCAAATGATGAAAAGCTTTGTGAAAGAGGGAGGTATTAAGGAGCATCTTAAATAGAGTCATAGAGTCATAGAGTTAGCCAGCACAGAAAGAGGCCCTTCGGCCCATCGTGTCTGCACCGACCATCAATCCCTGTCCAGTCTAATCCCATTTTCCAGCATTTGGTCCATAGCCTTGTATGCAATGGCATTTCAAGTGCTCATCCAAATGCTTCTTGAATGTTATGAGGGTTCCTGCCTCTACCACCCTTTCAGGCAGTGAGTTCCAGATTCCAACCACCCTCTGGGTGAAAAAGTTCCTCCTAAAATCCCCTCTAAACCTCCTGCCCCTTACCTTGAATCTATGCCCCCTTGTTATTGACCCCCCTACTAAGGGGAAAAGTTCCTCTTTATCTACCCTATCTATGCCCCTCATCATTTTGTACACCTCAATCAGGTCCCCCCTCAGCCTTCTTTGCTCCAAGGAAAACAACCCCAGCCTGTTTAGTCTTTCTTCATAGCTGAGGCGCTCCATCCCAGGTAACATCCTGGTGAATCTTCTCTGCACCCTCTCCAAAGCAATCACATCCTTCCTATAGTGAGGCGACCAGAACTGCACACAGTACTCCAGCTGTGGCCTCACCAGCATTTTGTACAGCTCCATCATAACCTCCCTGCTCTTATATTCTATGCCTCGGCTAATGAAGGCAAGTATCCCATATGCCTTTTTAACCACCTTATCTGTTAAGTCTGTGGGTTGTATTGTAAATAATACACAGACTCCACGATTAACAAAATAAAACAGGTCTTTACTATTCAGAGGTTCGGGCGATTCTGATCTAGTTAACGTATCACAACCCTTATATACTGGTGTGGTCACTATCGGTATTACAGTATACATGAGCCAATAAATAGTGCCACCCTAAAGTAGTGCTCTTAAAGGCGAACGGTCACATTCTATAGTTCCCTTAAAGGTAAACGGTTACATACACAACATTATCTACCTGTTCCGCTGCCTTCAGGGATCTATGTACATGTACACCAAGGTCCCTCTGACCCTCTGTACTTCCTAGGGTCCTACCACTCATTGTGTATTCCCTTGCCTTATTTGTCCGTCCAAAATGCATCACCTCGCACTTTTCAGGGTTAAATTCCATTTGCCACTTTTCCGCCCATCTGACCAACCCGTTTATATCGTCCTGTAGCCTGAGGCTTTCCTCCTCGCAATTTACCACCCCACCAATTTTCGTGTCATCTGCAAACTTACTGATCATACCTTTTACATTCTCATCAAAATCATTTATGTAGATCACAAACAGCAAGGGTCCCAGCACCGATCCCTGAGGTACCCCACTGGACACAGGCTTCCAGTCACAAAAACAACCTTCGACCATCACCCTCTGCCTCCTGCCACTCAGCCAGTTTAGGATCCAACGTGCCAAGGCACCCTGGATCCCATGGGCTCTTACCTTCTTGACTTTGTCAAAAGATTCACTGAAATCCATGTAAACCACATCCACAGCATTTCCCTCATCCACACACCTAGTCACCCCCTCGAAAAATTCAATCAGATTGGTCAGACATGATTTACCCTTGACAAAGCCATGCTGACTATCCCCGATTAATCCTTGCCTCTCCAAGTGGAAACTAATTTTGTCCCTCAGAATTTTTTCCAATAATTTCCCTACCACCGATGTTAGGCTCACTGGCCTGTAATTCCCTGGTTTATCCCTGCTACCCTTCTTGAATAATGGTACTACGTTAGCTGTTCTCCAGTCCTCTGGTACATCCCCTGTGGCCAGAGAGGTTCTGAAAATTTGTGTCAGAGCCCCTGCAATCTCCTCCTTTGCCTCACACAACAGCCTGGGATACATCTCGTCTGCGCCTGGGGATTTATCCACTTTTTGGCCTGCTAAAACCGCTAGTACCTCCTCCCTCTCGATGCTAATATGTTCAAGTATGTCACAGTCCTCTCGCCCGATTTCTATGTCTACATCGTCTTTCTCCATAGTGAACACAGATGCAAAAAATTCATTTAAAACCCCGCCTACATCATCTGGCTCTACACACAGATTGCCACTTTGGTCCCTAATGGGCCCTACCCTTTCCCTGGTTATCCTCTTGCCCTTAATATACTTATAAAACATCTTAGGATTTTCCTTTATTTTGCTCGCCAGTGTTATTTCATGGCCCCTCCTCGCCCTCCTAATTTCTTTTTTAAGTATGCCCCTGCACTTTTTATACTCCTCTAGGGCTTCCTCCGTCTTTAGTCTTTTGTAACTGCCAAAAGCCTCCCTTTTTTTCCTAATGCATTTTTGTATCTCCCTTGTCATCCAAGGTTCCCTTTGCTTGTTGGTCCCACCCTTGACCTTTACAGGAACATGTTAGCGTTGTACTCTCTCTATTTCCCTTCTGAAAGTCTCCCACTGCTTTGATGTGGATTTTCCTATAAGTAGCTGCTCCCAGTCCACTTTGGCCAGATCCTGCCTTATCATATTAAAATCGGCCTTTCCCTAATTTAGAACCCTTATTTCCGGGCCGTCTTTGTCTTTTTCCATGACCACCTTAAATCTCACCGAATTATGGTCACTGTCGCCAAAATGCTCTCCTACTGACGCTTCCACCACTTGCCCGGCTACATTCCCTAGAATTAGGTCCAGTACCGCCCCCTCTCTTGTAGGACTTTCTACATGTTGGCTCAAAAAGCTCTCCTGGATGCACTTTAAGAATTCTGCACCCTCTAAGCCTTTCACACTCTGACTATCCCAATTTATATTGGGGAAGTTGAAATCCCCCACTATTATTACCCTATTATTTTTGCACTTTTCTGAGATTTGCCTACATATCTCTTCCTCTATCTCCCCCTGACTGTTTGGGGGCCTATAGTACACTCCCAGCAAACTGCTTGCACCCTTTTTGTTTTTAAGTTCTACCCATATGGCCTCATTAGAGGAACCCGCTAATATATCATCCCTCCTTACAGCAGTAATTGATTCCTTAATTAATATTGCAACACCCCCTCCCCTTTTACACCCCCCTCTGTCTCACCTGAAGATTCTATACCCCGGAATATTGAGCTGCCAGTCCTGACCCTCCCTCAACCATGTCTCCGTGATAGCAACAATATCGTACTCCCATGTGTTCAACAACAACTTCAGTTCATCCACCTTATTTGCAAGACTCCTTGCATTAAAATAAATGCCTTCCAGCCTTGCCATATTCCCTTTTGCCTTCACATATTTGCTCTGCCTTCCCAGCTGACTTGTTTTTCCTCCGTATTTGGCTGTAAATCACCCCCTACTATAGTTCCACTCTGTATCCCATCCCCCTGCCAAGTTAGTTTAAACCCCCCCCCAGCAGTGCTCGCAAACCTCCCCTCAAGGATATTGGTCCCCCTCTGGTTCAGGTGTAAACCGTCCGACTTGTACAAGTCCCACCTTTCCCAGAAGCAGACCCAGTGATCCAGGAAACTAAAGCCCTCCCTCCTGCACCATCCCTTTAGCCACGCATTCATCTGTTCTATCTTCCTATTCCTATACTCACTAGCACGTGGCACCGGGAGTAATACAGAGATTACAACCTTTGAGGTCCTGCTCTTTAATCTTCCACCTAGCTCCCTAAATTCTTGCTGCAGGACCTCATCCCTCTTTTTACCTATGTCGTTGGTACCAATGTGGACCACGACCTCTGGCTGTTCACCCTCCCCCTCCAGAATGCCCTGCAGCCGCTCAGTGACATCCTTGACCCTGGCACCAGGGAGGCAACAGACTATCCTGGATTCACGTCTACGGCCACAGAAATGCCTCTCTGTTCCCCTTGCTATAGAATCCCCTACCACTATTGCTCTCCCACTCTTTTTCCTCCCTTCCTGGGCAGCAGGAGCACCCCCAGTGCCAGGAAGTTGGCTGCTGCTGCCTTCCCCTGGTGAGTCATCCCCCTCAACAGTATCCAAATCGGTATACCTGTTTGAGAGGGGAATGGTCACAGGGGTCTCCTGCACTACCTGCCTGCTTCTATTGCTCCGCCTGGTGGTCACCCATTTCCTTTCTTCCTGTGCAGCCCTACCCTGCGGTGTGACCAACTCAGTAAACGTGTTATCCACGACCCTCTCAGCATCGTGAATGCTCAACAACCCATCCGCCCGCAGCTCCAGCACCTCAATGCGGTCTGCTAGTAGCTGCAGCTGGATGCATTTCCGGCACACGTGGTCATCAGGGGCACCGGCAGTGTCCCTGAATTCCCACATAGAGCAAGAGGAGCATAGCACGGGGCTGGGCTCTCCTGGCATGACTTACCCTTTAATTAATTTAAATTAATTCACTATCACCAATTAAAGATATCTCTAAGGCGCTTATATGGTCTACCAACAGTCCCTGCTACACCAGAAAAGACCCTAGTAACTATAAACTACAGAGTTAAAGTTTAAAATAGAGAAATACTCACCAACCAATCACTTAACTGCTCCCTGGTGACGTCACACTCTGATTACTTTTTACCTCTCTCCCCGCTGCTGAGGTGGTATGCCTCGGTGCTCTCTCCGGTTTTTATACCAAGCTCCTCCTCGCCTCGCTGCTCCCTGGAACTGGTCGGGCCTCGGTGCTCTCTCCGGTTTTTATACCGGGCTCCTCCTCGCCTCGCTGCTCCCTGGAACTGGTCGGGCCTCGGTGCTCTCTCCGGTTTTTATACCGGGCTCCTCCTCGCCTCGCTGCTCCCTGGAACTGGTCGGGCCTCGGTGCTCTCTCCGGTTTTTATACCGGGCTCCTCCTCGCCTCGCTGCTCCCTGGAACTGGTCGGGCCTCGGTGCTCTCTCCGGTTTTTATACCGGGCTCCTCCTCGCCTCGCTGCTCCCTGGAACTGGTCGGGCCTCGGTGCTCTCTCCGGTTTTTTTACCGGGCTCCTCCTCGCCTCGCTGCTCCCTGGAACTGGTCGGGCCTCGGTGCTCTCTCCGGTTTTTATACCGGGCTCCTCCTCGCCTCGCTGCTCCCTGGAACTGGTCGGGCCTCGGTGCTCTCTCCGGTTTTTATACCGGGCTCCTCCTCGCCTCGCTGCTCCTTGGAAAGAAGGAAAGAAAATTAGAGAGGCAGAGAGGTTTAGGGAGGGAATTCCAGAGCTTAGGGCCCAGGTAGTTGAAAGTACGGCTGCCAATGGGGGAGCGATTAAAATCAGGAATGTTCAAGAGGCCAGAATTGGAGGAGCACAAAGATCCATGGGGATTATAAGGCTGGAGGAGATTACAGAGATAGGGAGAGGTGAGGCCATGAAGGGATTTGAAAATAATTTTGAAAATTTTAAAATTGAGGTGTTGCTTAACTGGGAACCAATGTAGGCCAACGAGCACAGGGAAGATGGGTGAACGGGATTTGGTGCGAATTAGGACATGGGCGGCAGAGTTTTGGATGACCTCAAGTTTATGGAGGGTAGAACTGGAGAGGCTGGCAAAGTGTGTGTTGGAGTAGTCAAGTCTTGAGGTAACAAAGGCATGGATGAGGTTTCGGCAGCATATAAACTGAGGCAAGGGCGGAAACAGGCGATGTTACAGAGGTGGAAATGGGCGGTCTTAGTGATGGAGCAGATATAAGGTAGGAAGCTCAACTCGTGATCAAATATAACGCCAAGGTTGCGAACAGACATGGTCAGCCTTAGACATTTGCCAGGGCGAGGGATAGAGTCAGTGACAAGGGAACGGAGTTTGTGGCTTAAACCGAAGACAATGGCTTTGGTCATCCTGATATTTAATTTGAGGACATTTCTGCTCATCCAGTTGGATATCGGACAAGCAGTCTGACAGTATAGAGATGGTGGAGGGAATTGTTGTGTCTGTCAGTAGTAAGACACAGACTGCAGGAGAACGGTACAACAGGTGTTTACTCAACGTGGCTCACTCTGGAACTACCTGTACAGATTACTACTCAGTGCTATATACAGGTGTGGTCACTGCCGGTACTACAGTATACATGAGCTGTAAAAAGTAGTTCCCTCCTTAAAGGTATATACATTACAATTCCTCCCCTTTTAGATTAACAGTACCATAACACTCATTTAACAATTAAATAACAAACTAATTACAATTAACACTTTTAACATACAACGTTAGCTGAAAATAGTCCATTTATATATTCAGTCTTTGGGGAGGCTTCCTGATCCTTTCTGGATAGCGCCTTTCCCGAGTGTCTCGCTCTTGGTGCGGAGGCGATTCTGGCACCCTGTCGTCGGTTGGGCCATCAGCTTCCGATGCTACTGTTTCTGGGGTAGATGCGACCTGTACATCGCGTTCCTCACCAGGTACGTATGGGCGAGGCATGGGGTTGACTTGTTCCTGTGACTCTAGGATCTGGTATATGATTTGACGGTGAAGGGATGGCCAGCACATGGCGACTCACTGTTGCCAGCATTCTCGACAAGAAGAGAACAGCTGGCAGTGTGCCGGGGGACCTTGATGTGTGGATCCCGAGTGGTAATTCCACCCAAGTTAAGGGATAGAGTGCTCAATGAGCTTCATGAGGGTCATCTGGGAGGGGTAAAAATGAAAAGCCTTGCCAGGGCTTATGTGTGGTGGCCGGGAATCAATAAACAAATCGAGGACCTGACCAAGAGCTGCTCAGGATGCCAGAAAGTCCAAAATGCACCACCACATGCCCCTCTACACCCATGGGAGTGGCCCTCATCTCCATGGCAATGGGTGCATATTGATTTTGCTGGTCCATTCATGGACTCAATGTTTTTAATAGCCGTGGATGTGCACTCGAAATGGCCTGAGGTCATCAAAATATCCTCCACCACCACGGAGAAAACTATTGCAGTCCTACGGACCATTTTTGCCAGGAACGGCTTGCCAGAACAGATTTGCTCCGATAACAGACCACAATTTGTGTCCGAAGAGTTCCGGAGGTTTATGCAGAAGAATGGGGTAAGGCATTACACATCCGCCCTGTATCATCCAGCCACAAATGGATTGGCTGAAAGGTTCGTACAAACCTTTAAGAAGGCAATAAAGGCTATGTACAATGACAACATTCCGCTGCAGCATAAGGTGGACAATTTCCTGTTCGCCTACCGGAATGCGACACATGCAGTCACCAACCAGGCCCCGGCCATGGTGTTCTTTAACTGAAGGTTAAGATCTCGCCTGGATTTGCTCAGACCAAACGCATGAAGAGATGTTGAGAGTAAGCAATTCCAGTACATCCATGAGAAGCCAACAAGGAGCTTCAACGTAGGGCAACCAGTCTTGGCCCGCGACTACCAAACAGAAAAATGGCAGCCAGGAACGATATGCACACAGCAGGGCCCACTAATGTACACAGTGGACGTTGGGGAGAACATCGTGAGACGCCAAACCCATACCACGAGCAGGTGCACCTGGTAATGAACCCGAAGTACAGATTGCGTCTACCCCAGAATCAGTGGTATTGGAAGCTGACGAACCAACCAATGACAATGAGCCAGAATCAAATCCGCCGCAAGAACAGGATACTCGAGAAAGGCGCTATCCAGTCAGGATCAGGAAGCCTCCTCAAAGACTGGACTTATAAATGATTATTTCAGTTGATGTATATAGTACAGAGAAAATTGTAATTGTAATTAGTTATTATTTAATTGTTAAATGAATGTTATGTACTGTTTATCTAAAAGGGGAGGAATTGTTGTGTATGTACCTTTAAGAGAGAACTGATTTTATACTGTAGTACCAGCAGTGACCACACCTGTATATAAAGCCATAGCAGACTTCTGTACTTTCAGTTTAAGCTTACCCTCTGTTCAGTAAATACCTGTTATTATTGTTCTCCTGCAGTCTGTGTATTATTGATACGCGGACACTGCACTTATGGTAGTAGTTTACCAGCCCGAGAAACTACCTCAGTTGTGACACGTTTTCCGGTGCTGGAGCCTTGACTACTGCCTCAATCTTTTCTGGGGACTTATGTAACCCCTCTTTATCGATAACGTGGCCACAATACGGGATCTGTTTTTTAAAAAACTCGCATTTGGGGCGGTTAGCTCGGAGCCCATATTCCTTCAATCTAGTGAGCACCTGCTCCAAGTTGGCGAGGTGATCACTGTCATTTTCACCCGTGACCAGGATGTTGTCCAAATAACACTGGGTCCTTCGGATCCCTTGCAGGACTTGTTCCATTGCCCTTTGCCAAATAGCTGGAGCTGAAGCTACCCCGAATACCAGCCAATTGTATTGGTAGAGACCCTTATGGGTGTTGATTGTGAGGTATTTTTTTGATGCTTCTTCTACCTCCATTTGCAGATACGCCTGGGCCAGATCAATCTTAGTGAAGCGTTTCCCTCCAGATAGCGAGGCGAAAATATCTTCAATCCGCGGAAGTGGATATTGCACGGTGTGAAGGACTGGGTTCATTGTTACCTTAAAGTCCCCACGGATGCGAACCTTCCTTGGTTCCTCAGGCGTGCTGCTCAATGACTTTTTCATCACAGGGATGATGGGTGTAGCCCACTCGCTCCAGTCTACCTTGGACAGTACTCCTGAACGTTGCAAACTCTCCAGCCCTGCTTCGACGGCTGGGCGGATCGCATAAGGTACCGGTCTGGCCTTAAAAAATTTTGGGCTTGCGTTTTCTTCGATTTTAATTGTTGCTGTCATGCCTTTTAGTGTTCCAAGTCCTTGCTGGAACACTTCTTGCGCGTCGGTTAGGATCTTTGACAGTCATCCAGGTGTGACGTCGTCATCCTTTTTGGCAGCCACAGTCAGTGCTTGTATGGAATGCCAATCCAGCTGTATTTTCCGGATCCATTCACGTCCCAGTAATGGTGGTCCTCCATCTTGCAATACATACAGGTCTAGTTTTGGTGTTTCCTTACCGTTATATATAATGGTCACCCTTATTTTTCCTTTGGGGTAGACTTTTTGCCCCGTGTACGTCTTCAAAATAATTTTTGTGTCTCTCAAGGGTATGTGTGAGAATAGCCGCTCGTAGTCCCGTCGGTTTATGACTGTTACGGCTGATCCTGTGTCCAATTCCATTTTTACCTGGACTCCTGCTATCTTGAGAGTGACCCAAATGGTTCGGTGATCCTCCGTTTTGATCACATTATGTAGTTTCAGACAACTCAGCTCCCTGTTTTCGGAGTCGGTATCACTCTTTTGTTCGTCTGAACTATTCTCCGTCACCTTATGTACCTTCTTGTACTTTCCTTTTGGAGATTTCTTATTGCTGGTTTTCTTTCCCGACCTGCAGGCTCGTGTTATGTGTCCTACTTTTCCACACTGTCTGCACACTTTGTCTTTGAACCAGCAATCATTGTGGTCGTGTGTTGTTCTGCTGCAGCGATAGCACTTCTCTGTTCTGTATGACATTTTGTTTGTGCCATATTCTTGCGGTCTCTGTTGTACGGCTGCAGGGCATTCTGAAGGGGGAGGGGGAACAGGCAGTGGTCGTGGTTCACATTGGGACCAATGACATAGGTAGGAAGACGGATGAGGTCCTGTGACAAGAATTTAGGGAGCTAGGTAGCAGATTAAAGAGCAGGACCTCAAAGGTAGTAATCTCTGGATTACTCCCGGTGCCACGTGCTAGTGAGTATAGGAATAGGAGGATAGAGCAGATGAATGCGTGGCTAAAGAGTTGGTGCAGGAGGGAGGGCTTTAGTTTCCTGGATCACTGGGCCTGCTTCTGGGAAAGGTGGGACTTGTACAAGTCGGACGGGTTGCACCTGAACCAGAGCGGGATAAATATCCTTGTGGGGAGGTTTGCTAGCACTGTTCGGGGGGGTTTAAACTAAAATGGCAGGGGGTTGGGAACCTGAACAGGGAGACAGAGGAAAGGAAAACAGCGATAAAAGCAAAAGATAGGAAGGAGAAAAACAAAAGTGGCAGTCAGAGAAATCAACAGTTTAAATCAAACGTGGCCACAGTAAATAATAATTCTAATAGGTCTAAGAGCGTTAAAAAAACAAGCCTGAAGGCTTTGTGTCTTAATGCGAGGAGCATTTGTAATAAGGTGGATGAATTGGCTGCGCAAATAGAGGTAAATGAATACGATTTGATTGGGATTACAGAAACGTGGCTCAAGGATGGCCAAGACTGGGAACTCAACATCCAGGGGTATTCGATATTCAGGAAAGATAGGCAAAAAGGAAAGGGAGGTGGGGTAGCATTATTGGTTAAAGAAGGGATTAATACAATTGTAATGAAGGATATTGGCTCTGATGATGTGGAATCTGTGTGGGTGGAATTGAGAAATACTAAGGGGAAAAAAACATTAGTGGGAGTGGTATATAGACCTCCAAACAGTAAGGTGGAGGTTGGGGATGGCATTAAAATGGAAATTAAAGAAGCGTGCAATAAGGGCACAGCAGTCATCATGGGTGACTTTAACCTACATATAGATTGGGCCAACCAAATTAGTAACAATACTGTGGAGGAGGAATTCCTGGAGTGTTTACGGGATGGTTTCCTGGACCAATATGTCGAGGAACCAACCAGAGATCAGGCCATCTTAGACTGGGTATTATGCAACGAGAAAGGATTAATTAGCAATCTTGTTGTACGAGGCCCCTTGGGTCGGAGCGATCATAATATGATCGAATTCTTCATTAAGATGGAGAATGAAGTAGTTGACTCAGAGACAAGGGTCCTCAATTTAAATAAAGGAAACTACGATGGTCTGAGGAGCGAGTTGGGCAGGATTGAGTGGGGAATGGCGCTCAAAGGGTTGACGGTGGATAGGCAATGGCGAACATTCAAAGACCGAATGGATGAGCTACAGAATTTGTTCATCCCAGTTTGGCGCAAAAATAAAACAAAAAAGGTGACTCAACCGTGGCTAACAAGGGAAATTAAGATCCAAGGAGAGGACATATAAATTGGCTAGAAAAAGCAATAATCCTGAGGATTGGGAGCAGTTTAGGAGTCAACAAAGGAGGACAAAGGGATTAATTAAGAAAGGGAAAATAGAATATGAGAGTAAGCTAGCAAGGAACATAAAAACTGACTGTAAAAGCTTTTATAGATATGTGAAGAGAAAAAGATTAGTGAAGTCAAGCATAGGTCCCTTGCAGTCACAATCGGGGGAATTTATAATGGGAAACAAGGAAATGGCAGACCAACTAAATGCATACTTTGGTTCTGTCTTCACAAAGGAGGACACAAATAACCTCCCAGAGATGCCAGGGAACATAGGGTCTGATGAAAGCGAGGAACTGAAAGAAATCAGTATTTGTAGGAAAATGGTGTTAGGAAAATTGATGGGACTGAAGGCCGATAAATCCCCAGGGCCTGATGGTCTACATCCCAGGGTACTTAAGGAAGTGGCCCTAGAGATAGTAGATGCACTACTGATCATCTTCCAGAACTCAATAGACTCTGGAAAGGTACCCATGGATTGGAGGGTAGCTAATGTTACCCCACTATTCAAAAAAGGTGGTAGAGAAAAAGTGAGGAATTATAGACCGGCAAGCCTGACATCGGTAGTGGGGAAAATGCTAGAGTCTATTATAAAAGATGTAATAGCAGAGCACTTGGAAAGCAGTGACAGGATCGGACAAAGTCAACATAGATTTACAAAACGTAAATCATGCTTGACTAATCTACTGGAATTTTTTGAGGATGTAACTGGTAAAATAGATAAGGGAGAACCAGTGGATGTGGTGTATTTGGACTTTCAGAAGGCTTTCGATAAGGTCCCACACAAGAGATTAGCGTGCAAAATTAAGGCACATGGTATTGGGGGCAAGGTATTGACTTGGATAGAGAACTGGTTGGCGGACAGAAAGCAAAGAGTTGGAATAAACGGGTCATTTTCCGAGTGGCAGGCAGTGACTAGTGGGGTACCGCAAGGATCGGTCCTAGGACCCCAGCTGTTCACAATATATATTAATGATCTGGATGAGGGAATTGGATGTAATATCTCCAAATTTGCAGACGACACAAAGCTGGGCGGGAGGGTAAGCTGCGAGGAGGATGTCGGGAAAATCCAGTACGATTTGGACAGGTTGGGTGATTGGGCAGAAACATGGCAAATGCACTATAATGTGGATAAATGTGAGGTTATCCACTTTGGTGGCAAAAACAGGAAGGCAGATTATTATTTGAATGGCAATAGATTGGGAGAAGGGGAAGTGCAAAGAGACCTGGGTGTCCTTGTGCACCAATTGCTGAAGGTAAGCATGCAGGTGCAGCAGGCGGTTAAGAAGGCAAATGGTATGTTGGCCTTCGTAGCAAGAGGGTTCGAGTACAGGAACAAGGATGTCTTGCTACAGTTGCACTGGGCCTTGGTGAGACCGCACCTTGAGTATTGTGTGCAGTTTTGGTCACCATACCTGAGGAAGGACGTTCTTGCCATGGAGGGAGTGCAGCAAAGATTCACCAGGCTGATGCCTGGGATGGCAGGAATGACGTATGAGGAGAGATTGTGTCGATTGGGCTTATACTCACTGGAGTTTAGAAGATTGAGAGGGGATCTCATCGAGACCTATAAAATTCTGTCAGGTCTGGACAGACTAGATGCAGGAAGGATGTTTCTGATGGCCGGGGAGTCCAGAACCAGGGGTCATAGTCTAAGGATAAGGGGTAAGCCATTTAGGACTGAAATGAGGAGGAATTTCTTCACCCAGAGAGTGGTGAACCTGTGGAATTCTCTGCCACAGAGGGCGGTGGAGGCCAATTCATTAAATATATTCAAGAAAGAGTTGGATATGTTTCTTGAGGCTGAAGGGATCAAGGGATATGGGGAAAAGGCGGGGACTGGGTACTGAGTTTGGATGATCAGCCATGATCACATTGAATGGCGGAGCAGGCTCGAAGGGCTGAATGGCCTACTCCTGCTCCTATCTTCTATGTTTCTATGTATCTCTGCAGCGCCCCGTGCTGCTGCTTCATATGATACCGCAATGCTGAAAGCCTTGTTCAGCGAAAGGTCCTTTTCAGATAAAAGCCGTTTCTGGGTTCCTTCACGTTGAAGCCCACCCATAAACTTATCCCTTAAGGTATCTGCCAGTCCCGTTCCAAACTGGCAGTGTTTCGATAGTTTGCGCAGTTCTGTTAAATATTCAGCATTGCTTTCATCCTTATGCTGGTTCCGTTTGTGAAACTTGAATCTTTCTGCTATCAGCAGCGGTGTGGGGTTTAAATGTTCCTGTAGTATCGTCACTATGTCTCCAAAACTCTTTTCCACTGGCTTCGCTGGGGTTACTAGATTTCGTAATAAGCCATACGTCTTTGCACCCATTAAATGTAACAATACCGGCGCTTTCTTGTCATCTGACACCTCATTTGCCTTGCAGTATATCTCTATTCGTTCGACACATGTAGTCCAATCTTCGACTTCATTGTCAAATGCGGTGATACTGCCACTCTTCGACATTTTGGGTGTGGTTTAAAATGGCTTAAAATGGCGTCTCCCGCGCTTTCCTTCCTCCCCCGCTGCTGCCAACGCCGCTCTCGGCGGTCCTCGTGGCAATGGTGGCACCCTGTAGGTTGCGTGTGCTTCTCCTGCGCTGCTGCCAATGCCGCTCTCAGCGGTCCTCGTGGCAATGGCGGCACCTCGCGGGTTTCTGCGCATCTCTCTCCCTCTCCTCGACGCTGCTCGGCCCCTGAACACCGGCTGCACCCTGTGCGCTCTGCCCTCTCTCTCTCTCTCCCGTTGACGCTGCTCGGCCCTTTGCTGTGCCGCTCGGTCGGACTCTAGCCTGCCGCTGTCCGGGAAGGATCTGCGCACTACCTGTTGCCAGCCTGTTTCGCTGGACCACTGCGACTGGAAAGCCAAGCCTGGCTCTCAACAGCCTCCCCTGCAATTCTCGAGTCTCTGCTGGATGACTGGGCGGTTGCCCGTGGTCGACGCCCGTGTCTCTGGCCTTGACCTCCAATCTACTGGTCTCCAGGAATGAATCCCTGGGAGGTGATGCAGAGTTGCAGGTAGGATCGAATTTGCCTCGTCGCCAATGTTGTGTCCATCAGTAGTAAGACACAGACTGCAGGAGAACGGTAGAACAGGTGTTTACTCAACGTGGCTCACTCTGGAACTGCCTGTACAGATTACTACTCAGTGCTATATACAGGTGTGGTCACTGCCGGTACTACAGTATACATGAGCTGTAAAAAGTAGTTCCCCCCTTAAAGGTATACACATTACAGGAATGAGAGAGGTAAAGGAGAGGTAGAGCTGGGTATGATCAGCGCACATGTGATTGGGGGTGGTGGTGTTCCCATGCGCTGCCTTGTCCTTCTAGGTGGTAGAGGTTGTGGGTTTGAGAGACGCAGTTGAAGAAACCTTGGCGAGTTGCTGCAGTGCATCTTGTAGATGGCAAACACTGCGGTCACATTGTGCCAATGGTTGAGGGGGTGAATATTTAAGGTATTGCATGGGGTGCTGATCAAGCGGGCTGCTTTGTCCTGGGTGGTGTCGAGCTTCTTGAGTGTTGTTGGAGCTGCACTCATCCAGGCAAGTGGAGAGTATTCCATCACACTCCTGACTTGTGCTTTGTAGGTGGTGGAAAGGCTTTGGGGAGTCAGGAGGTGAGTCACTCACTGCAGAATACCCAGTCTCTGACCTGCTCATGTAGCCACAGTATCTATGTGGCTGGTCCAGTTAAGTTTCTGGTCAATGGTGACCGCTAGGATGTTGATGGTGGGGGAAAGGCTTTGGGGAGTCAGGAGGTGAGTCACTCACCACAGAATACCCAGTCTCTGACCTGCTCATGTAGCCACAGTATCTATGTGGCTGGTCCAGTTAAGTTTCTGGTAAATGGTGACCGCTAGGATGTTGATGGTGGGGGATTTGATGACATTAATGCCATTAAACTTCATGGGGAGGTGATAGGCTCTCTTTTGTTGGAGATAGCCATTGCCTGGCACTTGTGTGGCGCGAATGTTACTTGCCACTTATCAGCCCAAGCCTGAATGTTGTTCAGGTCTTGCTGCATGAGGGCATGGACTGCTTCATTATCTGAGGAGTTGCGAATGGAACTGAATACTGTGCAACCATCAGCGAACATCCCCACTTCTGAACTTATGATGGAGGGAAGGTCATTGATGAAGCAGCTGAAGACGGTTGGGCCTAGGACACTGCCCTGAGGAACCTCTGCAGCGATGTCCTGGGCTGAGATGATTGGCCTCCAACAACCATCTTCCTTTGTGCTAGGTATGACTACAGCCAGAGGAGAGCTTTCCCCCTGATTCCCATTGACTTCAATTTTACTGGGGCTCCTTGATGTCACACTCTGTCAATAGCTGCCTTGATGTCTAGGGCAGTCACTCTCACCTCACCTCTGGAGTTCAGCTCTTTTGTCCTAGTTTGGACTAAGGCTGTAATGAGGTTTGGAGCCGAGTGGTCCTGGTGGAACCCAAACTGGGCATCAGTGAGCAGGTTATTGGTGTGTAAGTGCCGCTTGATAGCACTATTGACGACCCCTTCCATCAATTTGCTGATGATTGAGAGTATGCTGATGGGGCAGTAATTGGTCGGATTGGATTTGTCCTGCTTTCTGTGGACAGTACAGTACTGGGCAATTTTCTACTTTGTCGGGTAGATGCCAGTGTTGTAGCTGTTCTGGAACAGCTTGGCTAGAGGCATGGCTAGTTCTGAAGCACAAGTCTTCAGCACTACAGCCGGGATGTTGGGGCCCATAGCCTTTGCTGTATCCACTGTGCTCAGCCATTTCTTGATATCACGTGGAGTGAATCAAATTGGCTGAGGACTGGATTCTGTGGTGGTGGGGACCTCAGGAGTAGGCCGAGATGGATCATCCACTCGGCACTTCTGCTGGAGGTGGTTGCATGCATTTCAGCTTTGTCTCTTGCATTCATGTACTGTGCTCCACCATCATTGAGGATGGGGATATTCATGGAGCCTCCTCCTCCCATTAGTTGTTTAATTGTCTGCCACCATTCACGACTGGATGTCGCAGGACTGCAGAGCTATGGTCTGATCCATTGGCTGTGTAATCACTTAGCTTTGTCTATAGCATGGTGCCTCTGCTGTTTAGCATTCATGTAGTCGTGTGTTGTAGCTTCCCCAGGTTGGCACCTCATTTTTAGATATGTCTGGTGCTGCTCCTGGCATGCTCTCCTACACTCCTTATTGAACCAGGGTTGATCCCCTGGCTTGATGGTAATGGTAGAGTGAGGGATATGTGCAATACAATTCTGCTGCTGCTGATGGCCCACAGCACCTCATGGAGTTTTGAGCTGCTAGATGTGTTCTGAATCTATCCCATTTAGTACGGTGGTCGTGACACATAACATGATGGATGGTGTCCTCTGTGTGAAGACAAGACTTCATCTCCACAAGGACTGTGCGGTGGTCATTGCTACCAATACTGTCATGGACAGATGCATCTGCGACAGGTAGGTTGGTAAGGATGAGGTCAAGTCGGTTTTTGTAGGTGTTGGTTCTCTCACCACCTACCGCAGACCCAGTCTGGCAGCTATGTCCTTCAGGACTCGGCCAGCTCGGCCAGTAGCAGTGCTACCGAGCCACTCTTGGTGATGGACATTGAAGTCCCCCACCCAGAGTACATTCTGTGCCCTTGCTACCCTCAGTGCTTCTTCCAAGTGGTGTTTAACATGGAGGAGTACTGATTCATCAGCTGAGGGAGGGTGGTAGGTGGTAATCAGCAGGAGGTTTCCTTGCCCATATTTGACCTGATGCCATGAGACTTCATGGGGTCGGGAGTCAATGTTGAGGAATCCCAGTGCCACTCCTTCCCGACTGTATACCACTGTGCTGCCACCCCTGGTGGGTCTGTCATGCCGGTGGGACAGGAAATACCCAGGGATGTTGATGGAGGAGTCTGGGACATTGGCTGAAGGGTATGATTCTGTGAGTATTGACTAGTCTGTGGGACAGCACTCCCAATTTTGGCACAAGTCCCCAGATGTTAGTGAGGAGGACTTTGCAGGATCGACGGGGCTTGGTGTGCCTTTGTCGTGTCTGAATCCGATCCCTAGTTCGATGGCGGGTGGTCTGTCCGGTTTTATTCTTATTATAAGGGCTCATGGGGTTGCGGGTTATATATTAGCATGGATGGATAAAGTATTGGTAAAAGGACAGAAAACAGAGAGTAGGAATAAACAAGTCATTTTCATAATCATAATCAACTTAATTGTCATTGTTAGTGCACAAGTGCAGTACAACGAAATGTAGGTTTACAGCTCCCGAGAGTGTACATTTAGATTAAGATATTTAAACATTCAACATTCATTTGGCTTGTAATAAATTAACATAAACATAACCATAATAAAGTGCATTGGCAGATGTGCAGGCTTTAGAGTTTATTTGTGGAGTTCAGTAGGATGACAGCCCTGGGAAAGAAGCTGTTCCTAAATCTGGTCGTTCGGGTGCGAATGCATCTGTAGCATCTCCCAGATGGCAGGAGGGCAAACAGACTGTGGCTGGGGTGGGTAGGGTCTTTGATGATGGTCCGTGACCTCCGTAAACAGCGTTTCTGGTATATGTGCTCCATGGTCGGTAGCCGGGTGCCGGTAATGCGTTGGGCAGTTTTGACTACCCGCTGCAGGGCTTTCCGGTCATAGTAGCTACAGCTGCCATACCATACTGTGATACAGTTCGTCAGGATGCTCTCTATTGTGCAGCGGTAAAAGTTAGAGAGGATCAGGGGTGACAGGTTACATCCCTTCAGCCTCCTTAGGAAATATAGGCGCTGCTGGGCCTTCTTCACCAGAGAGGAGGTATTGAGCGACCAGGAGAGGTCTTCCGTGATGTGGACTCCGAGGAACTTAAAGCTGTCCACCCTTTCCACCACATGGATGTGGATGGGGGTGTGACTTCCGCCTTTAGACTTCCTGAAGTCCACAATGATTTCTTTGGTTTTCTTGATGTTAAGGGCCAGGTTGTTATCGGCGCACCACTTCACGAGATGCTGGACCTCCTCCCTGTAGGCTGACTCATCGTTGTTGGTGATCTGGCCCACTACCATGGTATCATCCGTAAACTTGATGATGGTGTTGGAACCATGAACAGCCACACAGTCGTGGGTGAAGAGGGAGTAGAGGAGGGGGCTCAGCACACATCCTTGTGGGGCCCCCGTGTTCAGGGTCGGGGGGGGGAGATGTGGTTACCTAATTTGACAGACTGGGGTCTGTTTGTTAGGAAGTCCAGGGTCCAGTTGCAGAGGGAAGTGTTCAGGCCAAGAGTGTGGAGTTTGGTGGCCAGCTTGTTGGGGACAATAGTGTTGAATGCTGAGCTGTAGTCTATGAACAGCATTCTGATGTAGGTCTCTTTACCATCTAAGTGATTCAGTGCGGAGTGTAGAGCAGTTGTGATTGCATCCTCCGTTGATCTGTTTGCATGATAGGCAAACTGGTGTTGGTCAAGAGAGGCGGGAACACTGGCTTTGATGTGAGCCAGGACCAGTCTCTCGAAACACTTCATTATGATGGGTGTGAGTGCGACAGGTCGATAGTCGTTCAGGCACGTCACAGCCGTTTGCTTTGGCATAGGAATAATGGTAGCGGTCTTGAAGCATGTAGGGACTACTGCCTGGGCCAATGACAGATTGAAGATGGCGGTGAAGACATCAGCCAGCTGATCAGCACATTCCTTGAGTACCCGTCCAGGGATGCTATCCGGTCCAGCAGCCTTTCGTGTGTTCACTCCGCGTAGGTTGGCAGGCTGTTACTAGTTGAGTGCTGTAAGGATCGGTGCTGGGGCCTCTGCTATTTACGACCTATATTAATGATGTAGATGAAGGGACCAAGTGTAATGTATCCAAGTTTGCTGACGATACAATGCTAGGTGGGAAAGTAAGCTGTGAGGAGGATGTAAAGAGGCTGCAAAGGGATACAGACAGGTTAAATGAGTGGGCAATAAGGTGGCAGAGGAGTATAATGTGGGGAAATGTGAGGTTATTCACTTTGGTAGGAAGAATAGAAAAACAGAATATTTTTTAAAGGGTGAGAAAATATTTAATGTTGGTGTTCAGAGGGATTTGGGTGTCTTTGTACACGATTCACAGAAAGTTAACATGCAGGTACAGCAAGCAATTTGGAAGGCAAATGTTGGCCTCTATTGCAAGGGGATTGGAGTATAAGAGTAAGGAAGTTATGCTGCAATTGTGCAGGTGAGACCACAGCTGGAGTGCTGTGTACAGTTTTGGTCTTCGTACCTAAGGAAGGATATTCTTGCCTTAGAGGGGTGCATCGAAGGTTCACTAGAGTGATTCCTGAGATGAGAGGGTTGTCCTATGAGGAGAGATTGAATAGAATGGGCTTATATACTCTGGAGTTTAGAAGAATGAGAGGTGATCTGAGAGAGCTTGACAGGTTCGATGCTGATAGGCTGTTTCCCCGGCTGAAGAGTCTAGAACTAGGGGGCCGTTAGGGTAGGGGGTCGGCCATTTAAGGCTGCGATGAGGAGAAATTTCTTCACTCAGAGTTTCCTGAATCTTTGGAATTCTCCACCCCAAAGGGCTGTGAATGCTCAGTTGTTGAATATATTCAAGGCTGAGATCCATACATTTTTGGATTCTAAGGGAATCACGGGATATGAGGATCCGGTGGAGTTGAGGTCGAAGATCAGCCATGATCTTATTGAATGTTGGAGCAGGCTCAAGGGGGCATATGGCCTACTCCTGCTCCTATTTCTTATGTTCTTACACTTTGTTGTAGCGGTTTGGTATAACTGATTGGCTTGCTAGGCCATTTCAGAGGGCAGTTAAGAGTCAACCACATTGCTGTGGGTCTGGAGTCACATATAGGCCAGACCGGGTAAGGACGGCAGATTTTCTTCCCTAAAGGACATTAGTGAACCAGATGGGTTTTTACGACAATCCAATAATTACGTGGTCACCATTACTGATACTTTTTATTCCAGATTTATTTAATTAACTGAATTTAAATTCCCCAGCTGCCGTGATGGGATTTGCATTCATGTCTCCGGATCATTAGTCCAGGCCCCTGGATTACTCATCCAGTAACATCACCACTCTGCTACCGTATCCCTTCTGTTGCACTATGGACAGGGTGGGCTCGAGCTGCTGATGGTCCTTCAAGGGACCCTGTACACTGAAGGGGTGAATGAACAGATGTTGCTTCTGCCAGAGGAAGGGCAGGGAGAAAGTTGAGGTGATGAAAGAATAAATAAGGATATCCTGGAGGGTACGGAAAGCAAAGTGGGCAGGGTAAACATGTGTAGGTAGTGGAAATGGTGGAAGATGATTTGGCGATTGCCGTAGCTACTGGAGTGTAAGGTGGCCATGTAATTGTTGGAAGAGAATAGAGAGGGGGCGAGAGGGGATGCACAGGAATGGGCATAGGCAAAGGCCCTGATGACCAGTGCCTAGAATAAAACTTGGCTGAGGAGGTAGGATGTTTCAGAAGTTCTGGTGCAGGCAATGGTTTCATCAGAACAGAGGTGAGAAACCTGGGCGAAAGGAATGGATTCATTAGAGGAAGGGGTGGGGGTGGGGGTGGTGTGGTGGGCATGGGGTGGGGGGGCGGTGGTGAGGGGGGGATGCGCTGTGGTTGGCAAGAATTATAGTTCAGTTAGTTGTGGGACTCAGTGCTTGTGGAACACCCACTGCTAGTGAAGGAAGAAAAAAAGTCCAGGAAGGCAAGAGAAGTATCAGACTGAACAAGCTGGGACTCTTTTCTCTAGAAAAGAGAAGACTGAGAGGTGACCTAATAGAGGTCTTCAATATTATGAAGAGTTTTGATAGGGTTGACGTAGCGAAGATGTTTCCACTTGTGGGGGAATCGAAAACCAGGGGTCATAAATACAAAATAGTCACTAATAAATCCAATAGGGAATTTAGGAGAAACTTTACCCAGAGAGTGGTGAGAATGTGGAACTCGCTACCACAGGGAATAGTTGAGGCAAATAGCATAGATGCATTTAAGGGGAAGCTTGATAAGTACATGAGGGAGAAAGATATGTTGATTGGGTGAGATGAAGCAGGGTGGGAGGAGGCTCATGTGGAGCATAAACACCGGCATGGACCAGTTGGGCTGAATGGCCTGTTTTTGTGCTGTAAATTCTATGCAATTCTATTTCACAATGGACCACATAATGGTAAGGGACGGGTGGTAGGTGGAAAAGTAATTCTTCAGGATTGGAGTAACAGCAGAAAATGACACCAAGTCATCAATGGAAAGACCTGAGTATGATTAGAACAAAGAATGCTCCAAAATTGTACAAAAGCACAGGCATAGTTGGAACCCATACTGTTCCCATAGCGACGTCCTTTATCTGGAGGAAATGAGTGAAGTTAAAAGAGAAGTTGTTCAGGGTGAGAATAAGTTCAGCCAAGTGGAGGAGGGGACTGGTAGGGCCACTGTTCGAGGTACAAGCAGAGATTATCCTGGTGAGGGATAGGCGTGTAGAGATACTGAAAGTCCACAGCGATAAGGAGACTATCAGGCCCAGAGAAACTGAAATTGTCAGGGAGTATCAGACATCAGCATTATAAGCTATGAGTCTTTCAACCCATTTATCAGTTTGCCAGCGTTTCCTCAGAAAATCAGCTTTGTCACTGAGAGTAGAGGTTGTCCGCATCGATCAATCCAATCAATCAGAAGGTGGGACTGGAGGCTCGCACAACCAATCAGATGGGTTGGAGTGCTTGACTGGAGCCCATCAGATCCAATAATGGTGCATTCACATTCCACAAGTCTAGTGTCAGTGAGAAACCAGAACCGATTCACACCAAACGCTGAACTTGGATTTTAAACCAGGTGTGAAGGTCCAAACCAGATCTGAGGTGAAGCAGAGAGAGACTTCGGCCCAGAAGTTGGTGTTGGGGGCTTCCCGCGGGTGCAAGGCCCTGACCTACACTTACATAGCGCGCCGGCAGTTGAAGCCTGGCTCTGCATGGATTTCCTGTCAGTGGCCCGGTTCAGCTCCCGGCACGCTGTGCTTGCGTGATCCAGCGGCGTAGTTAGTTCGATGAGCCGGCTGGGATCACGTGAGCACTGGGCAACCAATCGGAGGTTGCAAAAGTTCATTCATGAGTTTGATAGTAAGAACTGTCAAACTCATGAAAACTCCGGGCGCCCAAAACAGTACTTAAACTTCAAATAAAAGTTTTAAAAAATCCCACTAATTAAATGAACTATTAATAACTGTAAAAAACTATTTTAAACAATTATTCAAATTTCTGAAATTTTTTTTTTTAAAGAAATTGGGTCTAAAAATACACTTACCTTACTGTAAAGTCTTTAAAAAGAATAAAACTGTGGAAAAAATTTTCTTACTTTAATTATTAGACCACTTACCTTTAAAAACTAAGTCCTTATGTCTGCTTTTTTCATTCGTAAAAAGTTGAGGCCTTCACACACGGGTAAACCTTTTAAAAAAAAGGAATTTCAGCACGCACGCACAGACTCCTGCGCGCACGCGTTCAACCTCTGAACCCCTTGGTTCAGAGGAAAGGAAATGCCGGTTTTCCGCGCATGCGCTGCGCATGCTGAAAACCGGCACTTCCATCGGGCCCACGCATGAGTACCCCGCCCATACTCACGCGTTGGGACCCGAATTACTGGGCCATTTTCCTCCAGGGGAGGTCACTTCATTTCATTCCAATATTAGGTTGGGCTCTAGCTCTGGATTTATGATGCATTTACACTACAGCTACCAGTCTGCTTATCCCTACTGTGCTGTACTTGCATTGTGACTATTGAAACTACTAACAGACTGTTTGCAAATCACAAGTAACAGGCAACAAGGCCCATAACCCCAGGTCTGCCGCTAAATATTTTCCAATGTAAGAACAACTGGGTACAGATAGACTGTTCAAAGAACATCCTTTAGTGGGTACAGCAGGAAGGTATGGAGTGGAGGATGGAGTGGAGGATGGAGTGGAGTGGAGGATGGAGTGGAGTGGAGGATGGAGTGGAGGATGGAGTGGAGTGGAGGATGGAGTGGAGTGGAGTGGAGGATGGAGTGGAGGATGGAGTGGAGTGGAGGATGGAGTGGAGGATGGAGTGGAGGATGTAGTAGAGGATGGAGTGGAGTGGAGGCTGGAGTGGAGGATGGAGTGGAGGATGGAGTGGAGTGGAGTGGAGGATGGAGTGGAGTGGAGTGGAGGATGGAGTGGAGTGGAGTGGAGGATGGAGTGGAGTGGAGGATGGAGTGGAGTGGAGGATGGAGTGATGGTTGGTTTGGAGGATGGTGTGGAGCGGCATGGAATGGAGTGGAGTGGAGTGGAGTGGAGTGAAGCAAGGAGTGGAGTGGAGTGGAGAATGGAGTGGAGTGGGAGTGGAGGAAGGAGTGGAATGGAGTGGAGGATGGAGTGGAATGGAGTGGAGTGGAGGATGGAGTGGAATGGAGTAGAGTGGAGGATGGAGTGGCATGGAGGATGGTGTGGAGTGGAGTGGAGTGGAGGATGGAGTGGAATGGAGTAGAGTGGAGGATGGAGTGGAATGGAGTGGAGTGGAGTGGAGGATGGAGTGGAATGGAGTGGTGTGGAGTGGAGGATGGTGTGGAGTGGAATGGAATGGAGTGGAGTGGAGGATGGAGTGGAGTGGAGTGGAGGAGGGAGTGGACTGGAGTGGAGGATGGAGTGGAGTGGAGTGGAGTGGAGGACGGAATGGAGTGGAGTGGAGTGGAATGGAGTGGAGTGGAGGGAAGGATGGAGTGGAGTGGAGGATGGAGTGGAGTGGAGGATGGAGTGGAGTGGAGTGGAGTGGAATGGAGTGGAGTGGAGTGGAGGATGGAGTGGAGTGGAGTGGTGTGGAGTGGAGGATGGTGTGGAGTGGAATGGAATGGAGTGGAGTGGAGGATGGAGTGGAGTGGAGTGGAGGATGGAGTGGCGTGGAGTGGAGGATGGAGTCGAGTGGAGTGGAGTGGAGGATGGAGTGGAGTGGAATGGAATGGAGTGGAGTAGTGGATGGAGTGGAGTGGAGTGGAGGATGGAGTGGAGTGGAGTGGAGGATGGAGTGGAGTGGAATGGAATGGAGTGGAGTGGAGGATGGAGTGGAGTGGAGTGGAGGATGGAGTGGAGTGGAGTGGAGGATGGAGTGGAGTGGAGTGGAGGATGGAGTGGAATGGAGTGGAGTGGAGTGGAATGGAGTGGAGTGGAGTGGAGGATGAAGTGGAGTGGAGGATGGAGTGGAGTGGAGGATGGAGTGGAGTGGAGTGGAGTGGAATGGAGTGGAGTGGAGTGGAGGATGGAGTGGAGTGGAGTGGTGTGGAGTGGAGGATGGTGTGGAGTGGAATGGAGTGGAGTGGAGGATGGAGTGGAGTGGAGTGGAGGATGGAGTGGCGTGGAGGATGGAGTGGATTGGAGTGGAGGATGGAGTGGAGTGGAATGGAATGGAGTGGAGTGGAGGATGGAGTGGAGTGGAGTGGAGTGGAGGATGGAGTGGAGTGGAGTGGAGGATGGAGTGGAATGGAGTGGAGTGGAGTGGAGGATGGAGTGGAATGAAGTGGAGTGGAGTGGAGGATGGAGTGGAATGGAGTGGTGTGGAGTGGAGGATGGTGTGGAGTGGAATGGAATGGAGTGGAGTGGAGGATGGAATGGAGTGGAGTGGAGTGGAGTGGAGGATGGAGTGGACTAGAGTGGAGGATGGAGTGGAGTGGAGTGGAGTGGAGGATGGAGTGGAGTGGAGTGGCGTGGAGTGGAGGATGGTGTGGAGTGGAATGGAATGGAGTGGAGTGGAGGATGGAGTGGCGTGGAGTGGAGGATGGAGTGGAGTGGAGTGGAGTGGAGGATGGTGTGGAGTGGAGTGGAGGATGGAGTGGAGTGGAGTGGAGTGGAGTGGAGGATGGAGTGGAGTGTAGTGGAGTGGAGGATGGAGTGGAGGATGGAGTGGAGTGGAGTGGAGTGGAGGATGGAGTGGAGTGGAGTGCGGATGGAGTGGAGTGGAGGATGGAGTGGAGTGGAGTGGAGTGGAGGATGGAATGGAGTGGAGGATGGAGTGGAGTGGAGTGGAGTGGCGTGGAGGATGGAGTGGAGTGGAGTGCGGATGGAGTGGAGTGGAGGAAGGAGTGGAGTGGAGTGGAGTGGAGGATGGAATGGAGTGGAGGATGGAGTGGAGTGGAGTGGCGTGGAGGATGGAGTGGAGTGGAGTGGAGTGGAGTGGAGGATGGAGTGGAGTGGAGTGGAGGATGGAGTGGAGTGGAGTGGAGGATGGAGTGGAGTGGAGTGGAATGGAGTGGAGTGGAGTGGAGGATGGAGTGGAATGGAGTGGTGTGGAGTGGAGGATGGTGTGGAGTGGAATGGAATGGAGTGGAGTGGAGGATGGAGTGGAGTGGAGTGGAGTGGAGTGGAGGATGGAGTGGACTGGAGTGGAGGATGGAGTGGAGGATGGAGTGGAGTGGCGTGGTGTGGAGTGGAGGATGGTGTGGAGTGGAATGGAATGGAGTGGAGTGGAGGATGGAGTGGAGTGGATTGGAGTGGAGGATGGAGTGGTGTGGAGTGGAGGATGGAGTGGAGTGGAGTGGAGTGGAGGATGGTGTGGAGTGGAGTGGAGGATGGAGTGGAGTGGAGGAAGGAGTTGAGTGGAGTGGAGGATGGAGTGGAGTGGAGTGGAGTGGAGTGGAGTGGAGGATGGAGTGGAGTGGAGTGGAGTGGAGGATGGAGTGGAGTGGAGGATGGCGTGGAGTGGAGTGGAGGATGGAGTGGAGTGGAGGATGGAGTGGAGTGGAGTGGAGTGGAGGATGGAATGGAGTGGAGGATGGAGTGGAGTGGAGTGGAGTGGAGTGGAGGATGGAGTGGAGTGGAGGATGGAGTGGAGTGGAGGATGGAGTGGAGTGGAGTGGAGTGGAGGATGGAGTGGAGTGGAGGATGGAGTGGAGTGGAGTGGAGTGGAGGATGGAGTGGGGTGGAGGATGGAGTGGCGTGGAGTGGAGGATGGAGTCGAGTGGAGTGGAGGATGGAGTGGAGTGGAATGGAATGGAGTGGAGTAGTGGATGGAGTGGAGTGGAGTGGAGGATGGAGTGGAGTGGAGTGGAGGATGGAGTGGAGTGGAATGGAATGGAGTGGAGTGGAGGATGGAGTGGAGTGGAGTGGAGGATGGAGTGGAGTGGAGTGGAGGATGGAGTGGAGTGGAGTGGAGGATGGAGTGGAATGGAGTGGAGTGGAGTGGAATGGAGTGGAGTGGAGTGGAGGATGAAGTGGAGTGGAGGATGGAGTGGAGTGGAGGATGGAGTGGAGTGGAGTGGAGTGGAATGGAGTGGAGTGGAGTGGAGGATGGAGTGGAGTGGAGTGGTGTGGAGTGGAGGATGGTGTGGAGTGGAATGGAATGGAGTGGAGTGGAGGATGGAGTGGAGTGGAGTGGAGTGGAGGATGGAGTGGCGTGGAGGATGGAGTGGATTGGAGTGGAGGATGGATTGGAGTGGAATGGAATGGAGTGGAGGATGGAGTGCAGTGGAGTGGAGTGGAGGATGGAGTGGAGTGGAGTGGAGGATGGAGTGGAATGGAGTGGAGTGGAGTGGAGGATGGAGTGGAAAGAAGTGGAGAGGAGTGGAGGATGGAGTGGAATGGAGTGGTGTGGAGTGGAGGATGGTGTGGAGTGGAATGGAATGGAGTGGAGTGGAGGATGGAATGGAGTGGAGTGGAGTGGAGGATGGAGTGGACTAGAGTGGAGGATGGAGTGGAGTGGAGTGGAGTGGAGGATGGAGTGGAGTGGAGTGGCGTGGAGTGGAGGATGGTGTGGAGTGGAATGGAATGGAGTGGAGTGGAGGATGGAGTGGCGTGGAGTGGAGGATGGAGTGGAGTGGAGTGGAGTGGAGGATGGTGTGGAGTGGAGTGGAGGATGGAGTGGAGTGGAGGATGGAGTGGAGTGTAGTGGAGTGGAGGATGGAGTGGAGTGGAGTGGAGTGGAGGATGGAGTGGAGTGGAGTGGAGGATGGAGTGGAGTGGAGGATGGAGTGGAGTGGAGTGGAGTGGAGGATGGAATGGAGTGGAGGATGGAGTGGAGTGGAGTGGAGTGGCGTGGAGGATGGAGTGGAGTGGAGTGGAGTGGAGTGGAGGATGGAGTGGAGTGGAGTGGAGGATGGAGTGGAGTGGAGTGGAGGATGGTGTGGAGTGGAGGAAGGAGTGGAGTGGAGTGGAGGATGGAGTGGAGTGGAGTGGAATGGAGTGGAGTGGAGTGGAGGATGGAGTGGAATGGAGTGTTGTGGAGTGGAGGATGGTGTGGAGTGGAATGGAATGGAGTGGAGTGGAGGATGGAGTGGAGTGGAGTGGAGTGGAGGATGGAGTGGACTGGAGTGGAGGATGGAGTGGAGGATGGAGTGGAGTGGAGTGGTGTGGAGTGGAGGATGGTGTGGAGTGGAATGGAATGGAGTGGAGTGGAGGATGGAGTGGAGTGGATTGGAGTGGAGGATGGAGTGGTGTGGAGTGGAGGATGGACTGGAGTGGAGTGGAGTGGAGGATGGTGTGGAGTGGAGTGGAGGATGGAGTGGAGTGGAGGAAGGAGTTGAGTGGAGTGGAGGATGGAGTGGAGTGGAGTGGAGTGGAGTGGAGTGGAGGATGGAGTGGAGTGGAGTGGAGGATGGAGTGGAGTGGAGGATGGCGTGGAGTGGAGTGGAGGATGGAGTGGAGTGGAGTGGAGTGGAGGATGGAATGGAGTGGAGGATGGAGTGGAGTGGAGTGGAGTGGAGTGGAGGATGGAGTGGAGTGGAGGATGGAGTGGAGTGGAGTGGAGGATGGAGTGGAGTGGAGTGGAGTGGAGGATGGAGTGGAGTGGAGGATGGAGTGGAGTGGAGTGGAGTGGAGGATGGAGTGGGGTGGAGGATGGAGTGGAGTGGCGTAGAGTGGAGTGGAGGATGGAGTGGAGTGGAGGATGGAGTGGAGTGGAGTGGAGGATGGAGTGGAGTGGAGGATGGAGTGGAGTGGAGTGGAGTGGAGGATGGAGTGGAGTGGAGGATGGAGTGGAGTGGAGGATGGCGTGGATTGGAGTGGAGTGGTGGATGGAATGGAGTGGACTGGAGTGGAGTGGAGGATGGAGTGGAGTGGAGTGGAGGATGGAGTGGAGTGGAGTGGAGGATGGAGTGGAGTGGAGTGGAGTGGAGGATGGAGTGGTGTGGAGTGGAGGATGGAGTGGAGTGGAGTGGAGGATGGAGTGGAGTGGAGTGGAGGATGGAGTGGAGTGGAGTGGTGTGGAGTGGAGGATGGTGTGGAGTGGAATGGAGTGGAGTGGAGGATGGAGTGGAGTGGAGTGGAGTGGAGGATGGAGTGGTGTGGAGTGGAGGATGGAGTGGAGTGGAGTGGAGTGGAGTGGAGGATGGTGTGGAGTGGAGTGGAGGATGGAGTGGAGTGGAGGAAGGAGTAGAGTGGAGTGGAGGATGGAGTGCAGTGGAGTGAAGTGGACTAGAGTGGAGGATGGAATGGAGTGGAGTGGAGTGGAGGATGGAGTGGAGTGGAGTGGTGTGGAGTGGAGGATGGTGTGGAGTGGAATGGAATGGAGTGGAGTGGAGGATGGAGTGGAGTGGAGTGGAGTGGAGGATGGAGTGGTGTGGAGTGGAGGATGGACTGGAGTGGAGTGGAGTGGAGGATGGTGTGGAGTGGAGTGGAGGATGGAGTGGAGCGGAGTGGAGTGGAGTGGAGGATGGAGTGGAGTGTAGTGGAGTGGAGGATGGAGTGGAGTGGAGGATGGAGTGGAGTGGAGTGGCATGGAGGATGGAGTGGAGTGGAGTGGAGGATGGAGTGGAGTGGAGGATGGAGTGGAGTGGAGTGGAGTGGAGGATGGAATGGAGTGGAGGATGGAGTGGAGTGGAGTGGAGTGGCGTGGAGGATGGAGTGGAGTGGAGTGGAGTGGAGGATGGAGTGGAGTGGAGTGGAGGATGGAGTGGAGTGGAGTGGAGGATGGTGTGGAGGAAGGAGTGGAGTGGAGTGGAGGATGGAGTGGAGTGGAGTGGAGGATGGAGTGGAATGGAGTAGAGTGGAGGATGGAGTGGCATGGAGGATGGTGTGGAGTGGAGTGGAGTGGAGTGGAGGATGGAGTGGAATGGAGTGGAGTGGAGTGGAGGATGGAGTGGAATGGAGTGGTGTGGAGTGGAGGATGGTGTGGAGTGGAATGGAATGGAGTGGAGTGGAGGATGGAGTGGAGTGGAGTGGAGTGGAGTGGAGGATGGAGTGGACTGGAGTGGAGGATGGAGTGGAGTGGAGTGGAGTGGAGGATGGAGTGGAGTGGAGTGGTGTGGAGTGGAGGATGGTGTGGAGTGGAATGGAATGGAGTGGAGTGGAGGATGGAGTGGAGTGGATTGGAGTGGAGGATGGAGTGGTGTGGAGTGGAGGATGGAGTGGAGTGGAGTGGAGTGGAGGATGGTGTGGAGTTGAGTGGAGGATGGAGTGGAGTGGAGGAAGGAGTAGAGTGGAGTGGAGGATGGAGTGCAGTGGAGTGGAGTGGAGTGGAGGATGGAGTGGAGTGAAGTGGAGTGGAGGATGGAGTGGAGTGGAGGATGGAGTGGAGTGGAGTGGAGTGTTGGATGGAGTGGAGTGGAGTGGAGGATGGAGTGGAGTGGAGGATGGAGTGGAGTGGAGTGGAGTGGAGGATGGAATGGAGTGGAGGATGGAGTGGAGTGGAGTGGAGTGGAGGATGGAGTGGAGTGGATGATGGAGTGGAGTGGAGTGGAGGATGGAGTGGAGTGAAGTGGAGTGGAGGATGGAGTGGAGTGGAGGATGGAGTGGAGTGGAGTGGAGGATGGAGTGGGGTGGAGGATGGAGTGGAGTGGAGGATGGAGTGGAGTGGAGGATGGAGTGGAGTGGAGTGGAGGATGGAGTGGAGTGGAGGATGGAGTGGAGTGGAGTGGAGGATGGCGTGGAGTGGAGTGGAGGATGGAATGGAGTGGAGTGGAGTGGAGGATGGAGTGGAGTGGAGTGGAGGATGGAGTGGAGTGGAGTGGAGGATGGAGTGGAGTGGAGTGGAGTGGAGGATGGAGTGGAGTGGAGTGGAGTGGAGGATGGAGTGGAGTGGAGTGGAGGATGGAGTGGACTGGATTGGAGGATGGAGTGGAGTGGAGTGGAGGATGGAGTGGAGTGGAGTGGTGTGGAGTGGAGGATGGTGTGGAGTGGAATGGAATGGAGTGGAGTGGAGGATGGAGTGGAGTGGAGTGGAGTGGAGGATGGAGTGGTGTGGAGTGGAGGATGGAGTGGAGTGGAGTGGAGTGGAGTGGAGGATGGTGTGGAGTGGAGTGGAGGATGGAGTGGAGTGGAGGAAGGAGTAGAGTGCAGTGGAGGATGGAGTGCAGGTGAGTGGAGTGGAGTGGAGTGGAGGATGGAGTGGAGTGGAGTGGAGTGGAGGATGGAGTGGAGTGGAGGATGGAGTGGAGTGGAGTGGAGTGGAGTGGAGTGGAGGATGGAGTGGAGTGGAGTGGAGGATGGAGTGGAGTGGAGGATGGAGTGGAGTGGAGTGGAGGATGGAATGGAGTGGAGGATGGAGTGGAGTGGAGTGGAGGATGGAGTGGAGTGGAGGATGGAGTGGAGTGGAGTGGAAGATGGAGTGGAGTGGAGTGGAGTGGAGTGGAGTGGAGGATGGAGTGGAGTGGAGTAGAGTGGAGTGGAGGATGGAGTGGAGTGGAGGATGGAGTGGAGTGGAGTGGAGGATGGAGTGGAGTGGAGAATGGAGTGGAGTGGAGTGGAGTGGAGTGGAGGATGGAGTGGAGTGGAGGATGGAGTGGAGTGGAATGGAGGATGGCGTGGAGTGGAGTGGAGTGGAGGATGGAATGGAGTGGAGTGGAGTGGAGTGGAGGATGGAGTGGAGTGGAGTGCAGGATGGAGTGGAGTGGAGGATGGAGTGGAGTGGAGTGGAGTGGAGGATGGAGTGGAGTGGAGTGGAGGATGGAGTGGAGTGGAGTGGAGTGGAGGATGGAGTGGATTGGAGTGGAGGATGGAGTGGAGTGGAGTGGTGTGGAGTGGAGGATGGTGTGGAGTGGAGTGGAGGATGGTGTGGAGTGGAGGAAGGAGTGGAGTGGAGGATGGAGTGGAGTGGAATGGAATGGAGTGGAGTGGAGGATGGAGTGGGGTGGAGGAAGGAGTGGAGTGGAGTGGAGGATGGAGTGGAGTGGAGTGGAGTGGAGGATGGAGTGGAGTGGAGTGGAGGATGGAGTGGAGTGGAGTGGAGGATGGAATGGAGTGGAGTGGAGTGGAGGATGGAGTGGAGTGGAGTGGAGGATGGAGTGGAGTGGAGTGGAGGATGGAGTGGAGTGGAGGATGGAGTGGAGTGGAGTGGAGTGGAGGATGGAATGGAGTGGAGTGGAGTGGAGTGGAGTGGAGGATGGAGTGGAGTGGAGTGGAGGATAGAGTGGAGTGGAGTGGAGTGGAGTGGAATGGAGTTTAGTGGAGTGGAAGATGAGGTGGATTGGAGGAAGGAGTGGAGTGTGGAGTGGAGTGGAGTGTTAGATCCGTGATTCTTTAAATAGGATATTTCCCCAAGAACTGCACGGAGGCTGTAACTTAACAATCAACAGGTGTTTACTTGAGTAGAGTAGTCTCAAGACTGAAGTACAGAAGCCTGCTCTGGTTTTATATACAGGTGTGGTCACTGCCGGTACTACAGTATACAGGAGCTGTAAAACAGTTCTCTCTTAAAGGTACATACACAACAATCCTCCCCTTTTAGATTAACAGTACCACAACTTTCATTTAACAATTAACATTTTTAACATGCAACATTAACTGAAAATAGTCCATTTATAAATTCAGTCTTTGGGGCGGCTTCCTGATCCTTTCTGGATAGCGCCTTCCCTGAGGTTCTTGTTCTTGGTGCAGAGGCGATTCTGGCCCCCTTCGTCGGTTAGTTCATCAGTTTCCACTGCTACTGTTTCTGAGGTAGATGCTACCGGTATGTCGGGTTCATCCCCAGGTACGCGAGACATGGGGTTGACTCGTTCCTTTGACGCTAAGATCTGGTCGACGTGGCGTCTCACAATGTTCTCCCCGACATCCACTGTGTACATTAATGGCCCCTGCCGTATGCATATCGTTCCGGGTTGCCATTTCTCTGTTCGGTAGTCACAGGCCAAGACTGGTTGTCCTACATTGAAGCTCCTTGTCGGCTTCTCATTGATGTGCTGGAATTGTTTATCCTCAACATTTCTTCGCACATTTGGTCTGAGCAAGTCCAGACGAGATCTCAACCTTCGGTTAAAGAACATCATGGCCGGGGTCTGGTTGGTAACTGCATGTGTCGCATTTCTGTAGGCTAACAGGAAATTGTCCACCTTATGCTGTAGTGGAATTTCATCATCGCACATGGCCTTTATCACCTTTTTAAAGGTTTGTACGAACCTCTCAGCCAATCCATTTGTGGCTGGATGATACGGGGCGGATGTGTAATGCCTTACCCCATTCCTTCTCATAAATTTCCGAAACTCTTCGGACACAAACTGTGGTCCATTATCAGAGCAAATCTGCTCTGGCAAGCCGTTCCTGGCAAATATGGTCCGTAGGACTGCAATCTTTTTCTCTGTAGTGGTTGAGGACATTTTTATCACCTCAGGCCATTTCGAGTGCGCATCCACTGCTATTAAGAACATTGAGTCCATGAATGGACCAGCAAAATCAATATGCACCCGTTGCCATGGAGAGGAGGGCCACTCCCATGGGTGTAGAGGGGCATGTGGTGGTGCATTTTGGACCTTCTGGCATCCTGAGCAGCTCTTGGTTAGGTCCTCGATTTGTTGATCAATCCCCGGCCACCACACATAAGCCTTTTCATTTTTACCCCTCCCAGATGACCTTCGTGAAGCTCATTGAGCACTCTCTCCCTTAACTTGGGTGGAATTACCACTCGGGGTCCACACATCACTGTCCCCTGGCATACTGACAACTGTTCTCTTCTGGATAAGAATGCTGGCAACAGTGAGTCGCCATGTGTTGGCCATCCCCTCACCGTCAAATCATATACCCGAGACAGTGTCAGATCATTGCGGGTCTCCTTCTCTATATCCGCGTTAGTTACTGGCAATCGTTCAATTATTGACGAATAAAATATCTCGATAGGGTCCACTGCTGGTGCTTCCTCCACAGTAGGCAGTGATAGCCCATCAGCGTTTCCATGCTGTTTCGTGCCTTTATATTCTATTTCATATTGGTTCGCCCCTAGAAAAAGGGACCATCTTTGTAACCGTTGTGCAGTCATCACCGGAACGCCCTTCTTTGGATTAAAGATGGAGACAAGTGGTTGGTGGTCAGTCAGCAAGGTGAACTTCTGCCGATGCAGATAATGGTTGAATTTTTTTACTCCCCATACTAGGCTGAGGGCCTCCCTGTCGATCTGGGCGTAGTTACACTCGGCTGAGGTTAGTGACCGAGACGCAAAGGCTACTGGCCTCTCCAACCTGTCTGGGAATTTGTGCGACAGCACCGCTCCAATACCATAGGGTGATGCATCACATGCCAACCGAATTGGTAGTGCTGGGTTGAAATGGGCCAACACCTCTTTTGATGTGATCAATTCTTTGCACTTCTGGAAAGCTCGTTTACATTCGTCATTCCACTTCCATGGTGCCCCCGTTTGCAGTAGGGCATTCAGTGGGTGTACTACTGTAGACAAATTTGGTAAGAACTTATGGTAGTAGTTTACCAGCCCGAGGAACGACCTCAGTTGTGACACATTTTCCGGTGCTGGAGCCTTGACTACTGCCTCAATCTTTTCAGGAGACTTTTGTAACCCTTCTTCATCAATAATGTGGCCACAATACGAGATCTGCTTCTGGAAAAACTCGCACTTGTGGCGATTAACTCGTAGCCCATATTCCTTTAATCTAGTGAGCACCTTCTCCAGGTTGGCGAGGTGATCACTTTCATTTTCGCCCGTGACCAGGATGTCGTCCAAATAACACTGGGTCCCTGGAATCCCTTGCAGGACTTGATTCATTGCCCTTTGCCAAATAGCCGGAGCCGATGCTACCCCGAACACCAGTCGATTGTATTGATAGAGACCTTTATGAGTGTTGATCATGAGGTATTGTTTCGAGGCTTCTTCTACCTCCATTTGCAAGTACGCCTGGGCCAGATCAATTTTGGTGAAGCGTTTACCTCCAGATAGCGAGGCGAAAATATCCTCAATCCGTGGAACGGATATTGTACCGTGTGAAGGACTGGGTTCACTGTCACCTTAAAATCCCCACAGATGCGGACCTTCTTTGGTTCCCCAGGCGTATTACTCAACGACCTCTTCATTAGAGGGACGATGGGTGTAGCCCACTCGCTCCAGTCTACTTTGGACAGTACTCCTGAACGTTCCAACCCTTCCAGCTCTGCCTCAATGGCTGGTCGGATTGCATAAGGCACCGGTCTGGCCTTAAAAAACTTTGGACTTGCATTTTCCTCTGTTTTAATCGTTGCTGTTATGCTTTTTAGTGTTCCGAGTCCCTCCTGGAACACTTCTTGTGCGTCAGTTAGCATTTTTGACAGTCGTCCAGGTGTGGTGTCATCATCCTTTTTGACCTCAACCTTCAGTGCCTGTATGGAATGCCAATCTAATTGTATCTTCTGGATCCATTCATGTCCTAGTAGTGGTGGTCCTCCATCTGGCAATACATATAGGTCCATTTTAGGTATTTCCTGGCCTTTGTACATCACTTTCACCCTTATTTTTCCTTTGGGGTAGACTTTTTGCCCTGTGTACGTCTTCAAGACAATCTCTGTAGCTTTCAAGGGTATATGTGGAAATAGCCGCTTGTAGTCCCTTTGGTTTATGACTGTTAGGGCTGATCCAGTGTCCAATTTCATTTTCACTTGGACTCCGTCTATCTTGAGTGTGACCCAGATAGTCTGGTGATCCTCCATTTTGGTTACCTTATGTAGTTTCAGACAACCCAGCTCCTTGCTTCCGGAGTCTGTATCATTTCCCTGTTCGTCTGAACTACTGTCCATCACCTTATGTACCTTTTTGTACTTCTCCTGTGGAGATTTCTTGCTGTTGGTTTTCTTCCCTGACCTGCAGACTCTTGCTATGTGTCCTGTTTTTTCACACTGTCTGCACACTTGGTCCTTGAACCAACAATCCTTCTGATCGTGTGTTGTTCTGCCGCAGCGATAACACTTCCCTGCTCCATATGACATTTCATTGGTGCCGTATTCTTGCGGTCTCCGTTGTATCTCTGCAGCGCCCCGTGCAGCTGCTTCGTGTGATACTGCCATGCTGAAAGCCTTGTCCAGCGTAAGATCCTTTTCTGATAAAAGCCGTTTCTGGGTTCCTTCACTTTGAAGCCCACACACAAACTTGTCCCTTAATGTATCTGATAGTCCCGCTCCAAACTGGCGGTGTTTCGATAACTTGCGCAGTTCCGTTAAGTACTCAGCATTACTTTCGTCTTTATGCTGGTTCCTTTTGTGGAACTTAAATCTTTCTGTTATCAGCAGCGGTGTGGGGCTTAAGTGGTCCTGTAGGATTTCTGCTATGCTTTCGAAATTCTTCTCCACGGGCATCTCTGGGGTTATCAGGTTTCGCAGTAAGCCATAAGTTTTTGCACCCATGGAATTTAACAAAACCAGTGCTTTCCTAGCATCTGGCACTTCATTCGCCCTGCAGTACACCTCAATGCGTTCCACATATGTCGCCCAATCTTCGACATCATTGTCGAATGCCGTGATACTGCCATTCTTCGCCATCCCTGGGTGTAATTTAACTGTCTAAATGGCGTCTCCCGCGCTCTCCCTTCTTCTCCGCTGGAACAAAATGGCGTCTCCCGCGCTTTCCTTCCTTCCCGCGCTCGCCCTTCTTCTCCGCTGCGGCTTCAAAAAAAAATGGCGTCTCCCGCGCTCTCCCTTCTTCTCCGCAGCTCAATGGCATCTCCCGCACTCTCCCTTCTTCTCCCCGTGGACGCGGTTCAGCCCTTGAGCCCTGGCTGTGCTCTGCGCATTCTCCTGTGCGCCTTTCCCGTTGCCGTCGCTCGGTCCTGAACCCAGCTGCTGCTTTACCCTCTCTCTCTCTCTCTCTCTGCTTGTTTTTCCTCGACGCCGCTCGGTTCTTTAACACCCTGTGCGCTTCACCCTCTCTCTTACCCCATCGACGCTGCTCGGCTTTTCTACGCCATCGGTTGGCTCCCACCGCCGCTGTCCGGGAAGGGTGTGCGCTGCACCTGTTGCTAGTCCGTTGCTGGATCGTCGTGGCTCTCAACAGCCACTCCTGCGATGTTCACTTGCTGCCGGATGACTGGGTGGTAGCTCATGGTCGACGCCCGTGCTTCTGGCCTCGACTTTCTTCTACCGTCCTCCCGGAGCGACTCCTTGACGGGAAATGCAGAGTTGCAGGCAGATTCGAATCAACCTCGTCGCCACTGTTAGATCCGTGATTCTTTAAATAGGATGTTTCCCCAAGAACTACACGGAGGCTGTAACTTAACAATCAACAGGTGTTTACTAGAGTAGAGTAGTCTCAAGACTGAAGTACAGAAGCCTGCTCCGGCTTTATATACAGGTGTGGTCACTGCCGGTAGTACAGTATACAGGAGCTGTAAAACAGTTCTCTCTTAAAGGTACATACACAACATGGAGGACGGAGTGGAATGGGGTGGAGGATATTGTAGAGTGGAGTTGAATGGAGTGGAGTGGAGTGGAGGATGGTGTGGAGTGGCGTGCAATAGAGTGGAGTAAGGAGTGGAGTGGAGGATGGTGTGGAGTGGATTGGAGTGGAGGATGGAGTGGAATGGAGTGGAGGATGGAGTGGAATGGAGGATGGAGTGGAGTGGAGGATAGAGTGGAGTGGAGTGGAGGATGGAGTGGAATGGAGTGGAGGATGGAGTGGAATGGAGGATGGAGTGGATTGGAGTGGAGGATGATGTGGTGTCGTACGGTCTTGATGAGTGGCTTTGTTGATTCCATGACACAGCAGAAATCGTTGCGCAGCATATTGATAGAATCAGTGATTGTGCCTTTCCCCTGTCCTGTTTTACAAGTTTGATATCTTGCTCACAAACAGTATGAGGAGAACTGGTGTGTAATAACTGTCTGTGGATTAACCTCCAGAATTGCAGTGGTATTATTTTGATATGAGATGAATGTGCAGGATTTCATCTGCCAGTGAGAGCTAAAACTGGAATTTAATATCACGGTGACAGAGCAGAATATTCCAGAATGCCAGATGAACTCATGTTTTTTTTAAATGATCCTTTTTTTAAAATTACTTATAAATGGTCGCATCAGTTTTGACTAACCAGGAGCGAGGGATTGTGGTGTGAGAGGCAGATTTTAAATATCTGGAACCTGCACCTGAATCTGCAAGAATAGAACTGTTCTTGCATTCTTTCGCTTGTTATGTTCATAAATAAATAGACGTTTTCATTATGAACAGCTAGCTTGAGCTAGTCATTTATTCAGCCATGTGGACTAGTGTACAGGCATCCATCTTGACTACTGCCTTGTGGGTAGCCCACCACTAAACATACAGCTCCACCTAGTGTACCATTCTAGCATGACATGTTACTGATCATTACACCGCTGAGCAATCCACTCGCAGCTTGGAGCTGACTGGGAAGAAGCTGGTGTTTGTACTTGGGTCAGTTAATGGGGCTTTAGTGCAGCTGCCATTTCTAAAGAGATTCTGCCATCTTATGAAGGTGTTTTCTGCTCTTTTAAGTGTGGAGTGCCTCAGATCCAACACTGGCCCAGAACTTGGCAGGTGATCGTTCTGTGTTTGATCACGTGTGAGATGCTCTTTGAGACTGCATTCCCAGAAAATCATCGGAGCCCCACCCTAAGATTATAGCATTAGATAACATCACATTGTTTTGTTAGCTTGTTTTTGCTCGAGGAGAGCATGCCTACATATTAAAAGTGAGTCTGCGACTCTGTCAAGTGTACCCAGTGCAACTTCAGCAGCAGCCAGGAGGAAGACTCTCTCACTTAAAGGACACCGCCTTGATGAAAATATGCCTGGCAAACCTTTTTCCATATAATTGTAGCGCACAACACGATGGCTGGAATTTTCCCCTAAAAGGAATAGGTGGGTTTGGAACGTGGTGGCAGTCAAATTGTTAAAAATGGGATTCCCGACCTGATCCCATTCCAACCCGCCCACTTCTGGTTTTAATGGAGGCGGGACGGGGCGGGGCAGGCGACCAATCCACTTGCAGGGGGTGGAACGTCAATTTAAATATTATAATGAGGCTGGAAGCCTCTTTTTTAACCTCCATTTTGAATTTAACTGCATGTGGATGGGTTTTACACAATTCGTGAAACCCAGCAGTTAAAGCGAGGCGGGGACTGCTGGATCCGGGAGGTAAGTGGCTTTATATCACCCCCTGCATTCAGGGTCCCTGCTCTTATGTTCATTAATAACTAGACATTCTTATTATGAACACAGCTAGCTTCTAGCTAGTCATTTATTCAGTACACATTCTCTAGGTACAGTATCTGTAGAGATGCAGCATGTGTGCTCCTGTGTGCAGACTGCCAACTTGACTGTTGCCTTGTGGGTAGCCTAGTGCCTCATGGGTAATGTAGTCTTAATATCTATACAGCTGGGTAGTGTAGTCTTATATACATACAGCTATATACAGCTCTACAGCTCTACGGCTCCACCTAGTGTCCACTATAGAATGACATGTTATTGATCATTACATCCCCCTTTCTTTGAGGTTTAACAAAATCAATATCAATCAACTTTCAAGAAAACAATAAAGATAATATCAGTAACACTTTTGTTAGTGCTCTATAAACATAAACATTTTCAAAACAGTCAACACATTTTCAAAGCTTTACATTGTACTCAAAGATTAAGTCTATCAGGCTTTTTTACTTCACGTGTGGATCTTCTCAACACGGGTAAGTCTGATGTGTCTTCATGAGATTGTTCTGGCGGTGAATGACAAGATGCAGTTGCGGCAGTCATCAATCTGGTCTTGAATAGATCGAGGTCTCCTTGCGATCTTTGCTTGGAGAGGGTTTCAGTGTTTCCTTCACTCTTCATGCCATAACTCTCAATGTAGTAAATGCACTCTCGAAAAACTGCTGGCAGCTGGATCCCATCATACAGCATAGTCCTCTCAGCAGCCTCGGCTAATGGAACACCAAAGATTGGCCTGAGGGAAGAAGGAGTATCCACCGGAACTGCTTCCTGCTCTGGTGCAGGCTTCTTCTTTTTCTTTTTCTCTTTCCACTGCTTAACAACATCTGCTGCGGTTATATCTTTGGACTTTTTCTCCTTGTGTTTATCCTCTTTGTGCTTTTCTTCCTTTGGCTTCTCTTTGACCTTAAAGTCTTTTTCTTTCTTCTTGGAGAAACTAGGCTTTTTGAAGACATGGATACCCTTTGGCCTTTTCATCCTTGATGGGCTCTCTGCTTCATCACCTGAGTCATCTGGTCTGCTTATGGCACAGTTTATACGGTCGACTCTCTTGACCAGTTCTAAGTCTTCACAAGCTTTGTCACCTAGTATCGAATCAAGTCTTTCAGCCACAACAGAAAACATGAGATGATGCACTTTGTCTTTGACTGTCACTTTAAGTCTGCATACACCTAAGCTATCTATTTTCTGTCCATTATAGCTTTTCAATAGTACTGACTTTTTCTGTATTTTGGGCTTTTCTTTCATATTTTTTATGTCACTCATACTGATTAAGTTTGCTTTTGCCCCAGTGTCTAGTTTCAATGTAACTAATGCTCCATTTATCTGCAGTGGGATCGTCCATTTGTCCACTTTTACTGCATTAACTTTATGTTCAGCATTGTCCATTTCTGAGGGCTGCACATTTTCTGCATCTTTTTTGATACCGTCACATGACACCATTCCTACAAAAAATGTCTCACTTAAATCAGTGTTCTCAATCACATTAACTTCTTGCCCCTTCGTTGTTTTTACTTTTGAAAAGCATTGTTTGGCAAAGTGATTCTTTCCATTACACTTTGTGCACATTTTTCCAAACGCTGGGCATTGTCTTAACTGGTGTTTGTAACCACAGCGTTTACAATTAAAAATGTCATCCTCCGATTGCTTTGCATTTCTGTTCTGCCCACGTTTCTTCTCCTTGTAGGACACAGCACCGACAGCAGCATTATCACTCATTACAATCGCATCATTATTGATTTCACTGAAAGTCTTCGCGTGCTTTCGAGCTAGCTCGCTGGCTTGGCATATTTTCACTGCATTTTCCAAATTTAGTTCGATTTCTCTCAACAGACGTTCCCTGACTTTTTTATCATGAATACCAAACACAATCTGGTCACGAATCATGGATGATTTCAGCTCAGAGAAATTACATGTCTGTGCTTTCAGTTTCAGATCAGTTATAAAGCTATCAAAAGTCTCATTTTGTTGCTGTGTCCAAGAACGGAAGATGTATCTTTCATACGTCTCATTCTTTTTGGGAGAGCAATGTGCATCAAATTTTTTTAGCACATCTTCTAATTTTTCTCTGTTCTCCTCTGGATTAAATACAAATGTATTAAATACCTCTATCGCCTGTGGGCCTGCAACCGTAAGCAGCAACGCTATCTTCCTTGCGTCTGGCTTCGTACCGAATCCGATGGCTGCAATGTAGAGTTCGAATTGTTGTTTAGAGTCTGCCAATTGTAGTCGATATTTCCCTCGAGATTCAAACGCTCTGGTGGCTTCAAATTCTCCATGTCGCTTTTCACAATTTTCAGCAGATCTTCACCATCCTGGTACCATCTTATGTTCATTAATAACTAGACATTCTTATTATGAACACAGCTAGCTTCTAGCTAGTCATTTATTCAGTACACATTCTCTAGGTACAGTATCTGTAGAGATGCAGCATGTGTGCTCCTGTGTGCAGGCTGCCATCTTGACTGTTGCCTTGTGGGTAGCCTAGTGCCTCATGGGTAATGTCGTCTTAATATCTATACAGCTGGGTAGTGTAGTCTTATATACATACAGCTATATACAGCTCTACGGCGCCACCTAGTGTCCACTATAGAATGACATGTTATTGATCATTACACCTGCCTAACCCACCCCCTGTGATCGAAGACCCCACCACGAAGCCTCCGATCGCCCTCCTAGGCCTCCGATCCCCACGAGACTGCCCCCTCCCCTCCCGCTCAGGCCAGCCACAATCCTCTGGTGGTCAGCCCCTATCCTCTCTCCACCCCTGCCGATGCTTCGGCCGAGCCCCCCCCTCTCCCCACCTTGACCCCCCACCCCCAATGCCCCAGCTGACACCCCCCGCGATCCCCGACCCCCTCCCATGATCCCCGACCGAGCCCCCAGCGATCCCCGATCCCCTCCCGTGATCCCCCCCCCACCTCGTGCCCAACCGAGGCCGCTGGGATCCCTCCCCTGGACCGAACCCTCGCTCCCTCTCTGCAGCTGCAGGCCTACCTCCATCAATACTGCGCTGAAGTGTCGGTCTAGATTATGGGTGGAATTTTCCACTTCGGTGGGGTTGCAGAACAGGCAGTAGTGGATTGGATACCCGTTATAAACCCCGCCTGGTTTTGGGGAAGGTTACAATAGGTGGCCGATGCGCTACTGCCCGTTTAATTATCTCACCAAAGTTGAAAGTTCCGCCCTATACGTTCAAGCTCTGGAGTGGGACTTGAACCCACAACCTTCTGACACAGTTAGTAATCCAGAGGCCTGCACTAATAATCCAGAGAATGTGAGTTGAAATCCCACCATGGCAGTTTGAGAATTTCAATTCAGGTTTAATAAAAAATCTGATAATGAATATTTGGAATCAGCAAAAGTGACCATGAAGCTGTTGGATTGTCGTAAAAGCCCAACTGGTTCACTGATGTCCTTTAGGGAGGGAAACCTGCCGTCCTTACCCAGTCTGGCCTATACATGACTCCAGTCCCACACCAACATGGTTGACCCTTAACTGCCCTCTGAAGTGGCCTGGCAAGATACTCAGGCCTAGAAATTGAGTGCCCTTAGCGCCGATTTTGCGGCGCTAGAGGGCCTAGCGCTGCATTTGGCGCCGGCGCCGAAATTGCCTGGGGCCCTTACGCCGCGGTAGACCGGTAGCGCTGCGCCGGCACCGATGACGTCATCGGTGTGCGCAGCGTCCCGGTTGCCATGCCGACGGGCCCCAGCGCCGAAATTCAGTTGCGGCCGCCTCGCCCGTGACAGCCGCAACTAAGACTCTGGCAACAGAGTCTTACGAGTCTTTGCGCCGGCGCATTAAAGGCCCCGCGGCGGCCGGCCGCTTTCCCGCCGGCCGCCTGGCCGCAGCTCCCTCCCCGGACTTCCCCCCCCCCCCCGGAACAGAAGCAAGCCCGGCACTTGTCCGAGGTGCCGGGCTCATTTTTTAAAAGATTTTCGCGGGCCGCGATCGGGTGCAGGCAGCTCCTCCTTAAGGGAAGGAGGAGGCCTGCACTTCCCGAGCCTGCCGCACCGCATCGGGTGCCGCAGCGCCGGAATTGCGGCGCGAAACGGCAGTTAGCGCCGATGTACCGCCGCAAAGACCCTTCAGTAGCGCCGGCAGCCGTTTGGGCGCGGCACTGCTGAATTTTTGGCGCGCGCAGGGGGACTTAGCGCCGGCACTAACTTCCGGCGCTAAAGCCCTGGCTAAGCCAAAACTCAATTTCTAGGCCTCAGTTGTTAGGGATGGGCAATAACTACTTCCCTACTTCCCGTATGAATAAAAGAAACCGAGCCAAGGGAAAAGTGCTACAATGAGCCAAGTTGGCACATATATAAAATAAGATTTGTCAAACACTTTTTCATTGTTAACCCTTTAAGAGTTTTGATCCATGCACTGGTACAGGCGACAAAAAATCTTTTGAACAATTCATTACACCAGAATTTTTTAATAAACACATAGGCCTAGAAATTAATCTCGGGCGGTGGCGCAAACCGGGCGGTATCAGATTGGTCGCCCGGTGTACACAGCGCCTCGAGCCCATATTGTCAAAACTGGCCATTAATTATTAAGTTGCTCTGCCTTCAGCAAAACAGGGTTGTAAAATCCACATGGACCAGTTTCTCCTTAATCTACAGTTTCTGGGTTACAAAAAACAGGAGTTCAAAAAATTTGGTTAAAGGAGAGGGCCATTTTTACTTGGGTTCACCTACCTAGTCAGATTCCCTCTTTCCCTGACTGACCTAACAGGCAGGTGACCAGCTCCTGAATATTGAGCCATCCGATGGTCCTACCTGAATAAAATAGCGCATTAAATTTACAACTATTCTCGCTCCTCCATTTTATTTAAGTTGGTGTACTGTTCTCCCACTGAAAGAGCAGACATGAAAGAAAGAAAGACTTGCATTTATGTAACGCTTTTCATGACCTCAGGATGTCCTAAAGCACTTTACAGCCAATGAGTACTTTTTGAAGTGTAGTCACTGTTGTAATGTAGGAAACACGACAGCCAATTTGCACACAGCAAGCTCCCACAAACAGCAATGTGATAATGACCAGATAATCTGTCTTAGTAATGTTGGTTGACTGATAAATATTGGGAAAACTCCCCTATTCGTCTTCAATGTAGTGCCGTGGGATCTTTTATGCCCACCTGAGAGGGCAGGCGGGGCCTCAGTTTAACATCTCATCCGAAAGATGATCGTGCAGCACTCCCTCAGTACTGCCCTGGAGTCTCAGCGTAGATTTTCTGTTCAAGTCTCTGGAGTGTAGCCCACTCTTTGCCAATGCTACTCTGTAACCAGTGGCTTGGAGATGTGTGAGAGTGACACAAAGTTGGCTCATTTTCTGATTTCCTACCATCCCTTAAGGAGATGGCCTGGTTCTATTCACTGATTAATTTCTGAGCCACTTTCCTGGGCAAGATTAGGAACTCACTTTGCAGAGGAATTTTCCTTTTTTTGTACAAATAGTGGAATAATTCATGTCAATGGCAGTCCAACATTTAGAGCAGCTGGATATATCTTGCCTTCAACCACGGTCCACTGATCAACACAAATACACATTAGAAGAAATGATGTTGCTTTGATCTCAGTGTATCTCCTCCCCATCATTTACTGTGATTTTAAACAGGTTACACTTCCATAAAGCAAACAATTTATGGCTGTGTATGGAATCATAAATCCTTCATCCAGGAATCTCCCCAGAAATTACAGAAAATCAAGTCAGCACAAGTGTTGGGGTGGCTGCAATGCAATTGTGCAAGTTGAAATCTTAAAACTGCAATGAAACACCGCAAGTGGGATGTGAAAAAAGACTTGCATTTATACAGCACCTTTCATGACCACCAGATGCCTCAAAGCACTTTACAGCCAATGAAGTACATTTGAAGTGTAGTCACTGTTGTAATGTGGGAAACATGGCAGCCAATTTGCACACAGCAAGATCCGACACACAGCAATATGGTAATGACCAGATCATCCGTTTTTGTTATGTTGGTTGAGGGATAAATATTGGGATCAAGCAAGGCTGTGTCATCACACCAATGCACTTCTCGATCTTCCTTGCTGCAATGCTCCATCTCACCCTCAGTAAGCGCCCCACTGGAGTGGAGCTAATTTACAGAACAAACGGGAAACTGTTCAACCTCCATCGCCTCCAATCCAGACCCAAGGTCGTCCCATCCTCTGTCATCGAATTACAGTATGCAGACGACTCTTATGTCTGCGCTCACTCGGAGGTCGAACTCCAAACCATCGTCAACAACTTCACCGAAGCGTACGAGAGCATGGGCCTTACTCTAAACATCCGTAAGACAAAGGTCCTCTACCAACCTGCCCCCACCACACAGTACTGCCCCTGGATTATCAAAATCCATGACAAGGCCTTGGACAAGGTGGACCACTTTCCATACCTCGGGAGCCGACTGTCAACAAGGGCAGACATCGACGACGAAGTCCAACACCGCCTTCAGTGTGCCAGTGCAGCCTTCGGTCGCCCGAGGAAGAGAATGTTTGAAGACCAGGACCTCAAACCCAGCACTAAGCTCATGGTCTACAGAGCAGCAGTGATACCCGCCCTGCTGTATGCCTCAGAGACATGGGCCATGTACAGCAGGCACCTCAAAGCACTGGAGAGGTACCACCAACGCTGCCTCCACAAGATCCTGCAAATCCATTGGCAGGATAGGCGCACCAACGTCAGTGTTCTTGCTCAGGCCAACATCCCCAGCATCGAAGCTTTGACCACGCTCGATCAGCTCCGATGGACGGATCACATTGTCCGCATGCCCGATACGAGACTCCCAAAGCAAGTGCTCTACTCGGAGCTCTGACACGGCAAGAGAGCCCCAGGTGGGCAGAGGAAACATTTCAAGGACACCCTCAAAGCCTCCTTGAAAAAGTGTAACATCCCCACCAGCACCTGGGAATCCCTGGCCCAAGACCGCACAAAGTGGAGGAGAAGCATCCGGGAAGGCGCCGAACACCTCGAGTCTCTTCGCCGGGAGCAAGCGGAGGCCAAGCGCAGGCAGCACAAGGAGCGCACGTCAACGCAAATACCCCACCCACCCGCCCCTTCAACCACCGTCTGCCCCACCTGTGACAGAGACTGTAGGTCCCGCATTGGGCTCATCAGTCACCTGCGAACTCATTTTTAATGTGGAAGCAAGTCACCCTCAGTTCCGAGGGACAGCCTAAGAAGAAGATTGGCCAGGACACCAGGGATGACTCCCCAGCTCTTCTTTGAAATAGTGCCATGGGATCTTTTACGTCCACCTGAGAGAGCAGATGGGGGCCTCGGTTTAACGTCTCATCCGAAAGATGGCTCCTCTGACAGTGCAGCGCTTACTCAGCACTGTACTGGCGTGTCAGCCTAGCTTTATGTGCTCAAGTCCCTGGAGTGGGACTCAGAGGCGGGTGTGCTACCAACTGAGCCACAGCTGACAAAAATAGAATTATATATACAAATTTTGCTTTTAAAAGGTGTAAAGTGAGAGGTCTGTGGCCTAGTACATTCAGGTGCCAGTGCTCCATGCTACCAAAGAGTAGTACAGGAGACTTTGGTTTATCCGGAGGTTATATGTCCGGAATACTCGATCTAACGGCAAAAATCAGGAGTCGTTTTCTATAAGTTTTTTTAGTTCTCGTTGCTTTTTTTTTCCCAGTCAGGCACTGCAAGGTCTGTAGCTATAGCAACAGCTTCAGCTAGAGACGCTTGCAGCTGCAGCTGACTGTTTTGAAGCTGCAACAGGGTTTGTTGATTCACACGGAGCTTTTCAGTTCCGTATCTCTCAACATTAACGCTGGTATGTCTGGCACTTTTGATGGTACGGCACCAGCTCGGTCCCGTCAGTGCCGGATATCAGAAAGTTTCCTGTATTATGACCATAATTCCCCACAGGGTAGTTTTTTGCAATGCTTCCAGCACAGAGCAAGGATGGGAGAATCAATCAGCATGCCAAATTCTTCTTTTAATTTGTTTTCAGGCTGTGGGTGTTTATTGTCCATCTCTCACTTGTTCTGAGGACAGGAGGAGTCAACCACATAGTAGAGTCTCTGTAGGCCAGACCAGGTACGGGTGGCAGGTTCCCTCCCTGAAGGACATTAGTGAATCACTTGGGATTTTACAACAATCTCGCAGCTTTGTTCATAATTTTTCCTGCTGCTAGCCCATTTCCAATGTCACATGCTGGGATTTGAATTCATGACTGCTGGGATGCCAGTCCAGCACTGCCCCCTACATCAGGAGGGCCTCATCTGTGGGAGGCCCCAAGGTCCGTCTTCATAGAAAGGAAGAGAAAACACTGCTCAGGGGCGTCAATCTCGGCTGTTCTCGTGCACCCTGCCATGACTGGTCATGGAGTACCATTGGTGGAGGCCTGGGAGCAAATCACTTCATCCTTCCACTGAGCATGGATTCAGTGGCCCTAAGAGAAAAGGGAGCAAATGAAAAACAGCCACGGTGACTAGAGCCTGGCAAAGGGGCTTGTTGCTTTCAAATTGACATTCTGGTCCCTGACAGCCTCTGAACAATGTAGCAGTACCGTCAGGACTAAACTGGACCAGAACCAGTACTGGCACAGATCAGCTTTCCGGGCTTGCTAAGACAGATTCCATAACAGCAGCCAATGTTGATCTTTTTTCCCTGACACGAAAACATCTGACATTTGAGACTGTACTGTTCTACAATGCTAAAAAGGAACAGCAAAGTAAATAAAATAATCATCAAAGGGGTGGGGTCCTTAAGTCCTCCAATCAGGTATGTTAACCGTTCTAGCGCACTGATCATACCCAAAAATGGGTACTCCCAAATTTCAGGGCCCATATCAATTAATGACCTAGACTTGGATATAGGAGACATAATTTCAAAGTTTGCTGATGATATAAAATTTGGAAATGTATAGCTGTGTGTGGCAGTTATGTGTGTGACACAGGGATGAATGTGACAAGGGGTGTGTGTAACATAGGAACAGGAGTATGTCATTCAGCCCCTCGAGCCAGTTCCACCATTCAATAAGATCATGGTAATCTGTATCCAAACTCCATTTACTCACCTTGGCTCCATATCCCTTAATACCTATGGCTATTGATCTCAGAATTAAAATTATTAATTGGGCTAGCATCTACTGCTTTTTGTGGGAGAGAGTTCCACATTTCTACCACCCTTTCTGTGAAGAAGTGTTTCTAACTTCTCTCCTGAATGGCCTGGTTCTGATTTGAAGATTATGTCCCTTTGTCCTAATCTCCCCCACTAGTGGAAAAAGGTTCTCTATCTATCCTATCAATTCCTTTCAAAATCCTAAAAACCTCAATCAAATCATGCCTTAACCTTCTATATTCCAGGGAATACAAGCCTACTTTATGTAATCTCTCCTCATAATCTAAGCCTTGGATCCCTGGTAACATTCTGGTGAATCTGCACTGCACTCCTTCCCAGGCCAACATATCCCTTCTAAGGTGTGGTGCTCAGAACTGTACACAGTACTCCAGATGTATCGCTCTACCAAAGAGACAGCACAGGCACGATGAGCTGAATAGCCTCCTTCTGTGCTGTATCATTCTATGATTCGATGTGGTCTAACCAGGGCTTTATATAGCTGTACCAAAAAGATGTGCGGGTTAGGTTGATTGGCTATGATAAATTGACCCTTAGTGTTAGGGGGATTAAATACGTGGGGTTACGGGGATAGGGTGGGATATGTGTTGGTGTAGGGGTTACGGGGATCGGGTGGGATATGTGTCGGTGCAGGCTCGATGGGCCGAAATGGCCTCTATCTGCACTGTGGGGTTTCTGTGATTCTGTGATATTCTCGCTCTCTAGATATAAAGGCTAACATTCCATTAGCTTTTTTGATTATTCTTTGTACCTGACTACTACATTTTAGTGATCTGTGTACATGGACCCCTAAATCTCTTTGGAACTCCACTGTTCATAACTTTTCACCATTTAAGTAATACAGTAAACTCTTGTTTAAACGGCACTTAATCATCCGGAATACTTTAATAACCGGCAAAATAGATAGCCGGTAATCTTGCCGAATCCATCCAGCACTCGTTTTGCCGAGTCCGAGTCTCCCGCGCTGGCCGAGTTAGTCAGTGGTTTATATTTTTGTTTGTGTTAAAAATTGCCTTGGTAGTTATCCAGAATTTTTCATCAACCGGCACCATCCTGGTCCCATAGGTGCCGGATAAGAAAGAGTTTACTGTACTCAGTTCTATCAAAATAAATGACCTCACACTTACCTGCGTTGAAATCTATCTGCCACAGTTTTGCCCACTAACTTAATCAGTCAATGTCTCTTTGTAATTTTATGATCCCGTCGACATTACTTGCTATGCCACCTATCTTTGTGTCATGGGCAAGTTTGGATATATGGCTCTCTAGTGCGTTATCTAAGCCATTAATAAATATAGCAAATAGTTGAGACCCCAGCACAGATCCTTATGGGCGATGTTTTTTTCGGTGCGCGGCCTCGTTAAGACGCTGCATGGCTCATTCACAGTTTCGCGCATGTGTGAAATTTAACATTGGAAAAGCCAGTCCTGGGACCGGCAGAGAGCAGTGCGGCCATGCAGCGGTAACGTTGCTTATGGCACACTACTAGTCACTTCCTTTCAATTCGAGTACATACCCATTATCCCTACTCTCTGTTTTCTACCACCTAACCAATCTCCTAACCAGGTCAATAATTTACCATCAATTCCATGAGCTTTAATTTTAGCTAACAGTCTCTTATGTGGAACCTTACTGAATGACTTCTGGAAGTCCATATAAAATACATCCATAGACATTCCCATCTACTACAGGAAACTTTTTTTTATGCGGCACGGACCGGACCGACGTGATGCCGGTTCATCAAAAATTCCGGATAACCGAATGCTATAGTAAAAGATACGGAGAGCTGACAGCTCCGTATAAAGCAACAAACCCTGTTGCTTAGCAACAAGTTCAGAACAATGGCCACAAGTTGCAAGCGTCTCTGTAGCTTAGCAACAGCTGCAGCTACACCCTTGCACAGCAACAGATGGAGGAAGGCAAGTCAATATGAAGTAAAACCTACTCCTGAATTTTGCCAGTTAACCGAGATTGCCGGTTATTTAGGTGCCGGTAAATCGAAAGTTTCCTGTACTTTAGTTACTTCCTCAAAAAATGCAATTAGGTCGTTAGACATGACTACCTGTTACAAATCCATGTTGGCTCTCTCTAATCTGCTCAAATTTCTCTGAGTGCTCAGTCACTCTGTCCTTAATTATAGATTCATATAACTTTCCCATACAGATGTTAGACTAAGTGGTTTCTCTCTCTCACTTTTCTTAAATAATGAAGTTACATTTGCAATTTTCCAATCTAAAGGGACAATTCCTGAATCAAGAGAGCTTTGGGAGATTACGGCTAAAGCATCTGCAATTTCATCACCTACTTCCTTTAAAACCCTGGGGAGGAAACCATCAGGTCCTGGGGATTTGTCAGTCTTTAGTGTCATTATTTTTTTGAATACTCTTTTCTTGCTTACTTTAATTTTAGTGAGTTCCAGTCCTTGTTTCATTATTAGTTTCTCTGGAATGTCAGGTATATTATCCTCTTCCTCTACTGTGAAGACTGACACAAAGTAATTATTCAACAAGTCTGCCATTTCCTTATTTTCATTTCCAATATTACCCACATCTATTTTTAAATTGCCTGCATTACCATTGACTGCCCTTTTCCTTCTAATATAATAGTCCTCCTCCCTCCTTCCCGCAGGTCCTCTTTCTTGGGTTTTGTAGGATGCATTGTGGTCCTCCCGACCTCGCTGTTGGCCCGTGCCGCACCTTCCCTGGGCCCTGACCCCGCTGTTGGTCCACGCTGCGCCACTCCTGCGCGTTGACCTCGCTGCTGGGCTTGTCCTCGTTCCTGGGTCCCAGCCTCGGACATGAATGATGTTGTCTCTCACAGCATCAAATTAGCACTGATATTCTCGCTTTGGGAGCTAAGTTTAAGTGAAGAGCCAGTGCTCACTGAGAACAAAGAACAGGCATGGTCGGGGGATGGGCAGTTGGCTCAGGTAACTTTAACCTTGCAGCTTGAACTTGCAGTTAGGGATAAAAATGCCCCCACTATTAGAGCCAGAGGAACTTAAACAGCAGAAGAGAGGAGACGGGGGAGAAAGAGAGCAAAGGATGGCAATGGAGTGTCAAGGTTGGCAAAGGAGCTCCCTAGGGAGCTGCCAGCACAGGAGCCATCTTGTATCACCATCTGGTCTGCACTCAAGGCCTCCATAATCAGCACCTGTGAAGAGACGCTCGGTCACTCGACCAGGAAACACCAAGACTGGTTCGACGAGAACGACCAGGAGATCCAGGAGCTAATAAGCTGCAAGCACAAGGCATTCCTGATCTGGAAACAGCATCAGAACTCGAGAGCAAGAAAGCAGCTCTACAGACGCCTGAAGGCCGAGGTCCAACAACAAACTCGCGACCTAAAGAACAGATGGTGGGTGGAAAAAGTGCAGGAGATCCAGCAGCTAGCCGACAATCACGACGTGCATGGATCCTTTAACACAGTCAAGACCATCTACGGCCCAAGCACCCAAGGCCCTTCCCCACTGCGGGCCAAGAACGGAGAGGTACTCATCAAGGGCAGGGAAGCAGTCAGTGCCCGCTGGAAGGAGCACTTCGAAGATCTCCTTAACCATGACTCTGTCTTCGACACGAGTGTCCTCAACTCCATCCCACAGCATGCTACCCGCCACCATCTCAGCACAACCCCAGCCCGGCATGAGGTTGAAAAGGCCATCCGACAACTGAAGAACAACAAGGCCTCAGGAGCAGATGGAATCCCTGCCGAGGAACTAAAGCATGGTGGAGAAGCACTACTGGCGTGAATTCATGAACTAATTTCCCTTATCTGGAAGGAGGAGAGCATGTCAGGGGATCTCAGAGACGCCGTAATTGTGACCATCTTCAAGAAAGGTGACAAGTCCGATTGTGGTAATTACAGAGGAGTTTCCCTGCTATCTGCCACAGGGAAAGTCATCGCAAGAATCCTCCTCAATCGCCTTCTCCCAGTGGCCGAAGAGCTCCTCCCAGAGTCGCAACGCGGATTCCGCCCACTAAGGGGCACAATGGACATGATCTTCACCGCACGTCAATTACAAGAGAAATGCAGGGAACAGCACCAACTACTGTACATGGCCTTCTTTGATCTCACAAAGGCCTTCGACACTGTCAACCGTGAGGGATTATGGAGTGTCCTCCTCAAATTCGGCTGCCCTCAAAAGTTTGTCATTATCCTCCACCTGCTTCACGACGACATGGAAGCCGTGATCCTGACCAACGGTTCCACCACAGACCCAATTCACGTACGAACCGGGGTCAAGCAAGGCTGTGTCATCGCACCAACGCTCTTCTCAATCTTCCTTGCTGCAATGCTCCATCTCACCCTCAGTAAGTTCCCCACTGGAGTAGAGCTAATTTACAGAACGGGAAACTGTTCAACGTCCGTCACCTCCAGTCCAGATCCAAGGTCGTCCCATCCTCTGTCATCGAATTACAGTATGCAGACGATGCTTGCGCCTGCGCTCATTCAGAGGTCGAACGCCAAACCATCGTAAACACCTTCACCGAAGCATACGAGAGCATGGGCCTTACACTAAACATCCGTAAGACAAAGGTCCTCAACCAGCCTGCCCCCGCCACACAGTGCTGCCCCCTGATTATCAAAATCCACGACAAGGCCTTGGACAACGTGGACCACTTTCCATACCTCGGGAGCCTACTGTCAACAAGGGCAGACATCGACGACGAAGTCCAACACCGCCTTCAGTGTGCCAGTGCAGCCTTCGGTTGCCTGAGGAAGAGAGTGTTTGAAGACCAGGACCTCAAACCCGGCACTAAGCTCATGGTCTACAGGGCAGCATTGATTCCTGCCCTGCTGCATGCCTCAGAGACATGGACCATGTACAGCAGGCACCTCAATCCTTAGGGGATTCTATTGTAAGGGGAATAGATAGGCGTTTCTGCGGCCGCAAACGATACTCCAGGATGGTGTGTTGCCTCCCTGGTGCAAGGGTCAAGGATGTCTCAGAGTGGCTGCAGAACATTTTGGAAGGGGAGGGTGAACAGCCAGTTGTCGTGGTGCATAAAGGTACCAACGATAAAGGTAAAAAACGGGATGAGGTCCTAAAAGCTGAATATAGGGAGTTAGGAGGTAAATTAAAAAATAGGACCTCAAAGGTAGTAATCTCAGGATTGCAACCAGTGCCAAGTGCTAGTCAGAGTAGAAATAGAAGGATATTTCAGATGAATACGTGGCTAGAGGAATGGTGTGAGGGGGAGGGATTCAAATTCCTGGGACATTGGAACCGGTTCTGGGGGAGGTGGGACCAGTTCAAACCAGACGGTTTGCACCTGGGCAGGGCCGGGACCGATGTCCTAGGGGGAGTGTTTGCTAGTGCTCTGGGGGAGGGTTTAAACTAAAATGGCAGGGGGTTGGGAAGCTGAGCAGAGGGACAGAGGAAAGGGAATCCCATCAATTTCCTCAACACCATTTCCCTACAAATACTGATTTCTTTCAGTTCCTCCCTTTCATCAGACCCTATGTTCCCCGACATCTCTGGGAGGTTATTTGTGTCCTCCTTTGTGAAGCCAGAACCAAAATATGTATTTAATTGGTCTGCCATTTCTTTGTTCCCCATTATAAATTCCCCTGATTCTGACTGCAAGGGACCTATGCTTGACTTCACCAATCTTTTTCTCTTCACATATCTATAAAGGCTTTTACAGTCAGTTTTTATGGTCCCTGCAAGCTCACTCTCATATTCTATTTTCCCCTTCTTAGCTAATACCTTTGTCCTCCTTTGTTGAATCCTAAACTGCTTCCAATCCTCAGGTTTACTGCTTTTTCTGGCCAATTTATATGTCCGCTCCTTGGATCTTATGCTATCCCTAATTTCCCTTGTTAGCCATGGTTGAGTCACCTTTTTTGTTTTATTTTTATGCCAAACTGGGATGAACAAATTCTGTAGTTCATCCATGCGGTCTTTGAATGTTTGCCATTGCCTATCCACCGTCAACCCTTTGAGTGACATTCCCCAATCAATCCTACCTAACGCGCGCCTCAGACCATCGCAGTTTCCTTTATTTAAATTCAGGACCCTTGTCTCTGAGTCAACTACTTCATTCTCCATCTTAATGAAGAATTCTATCATATTATGATCGCTCCGACCCAAGGGGCCTCGTACAACAAGATTGTTAATTAATCCTTTCTCGTGACATAATACCCAGTCTAAGATGGCCTGATCTCTGGTTGGTTCCTTGACATATTGGTCCAGGAAACCATCCCGTAAACATTCCAGGAATTCCTCCTCCACAATATTGTTACTAATTTGGTTAGCCCAATTTATATGTAGATTAAAGTCACCCATGATGACTGCTGTGCCCTTATTGCACGCTTCTCTAATTTCCCTTTTAATGCCATCCCCAACCTCCGCATTACTGTTTTGAGGTCTATATACCAGTCCCACTAACGTTTTCTGCCCCTTGGTATTTCTCAATTCTACCCATACAGATTCCACATCATCAGAGCTAATATCCTTCATTACAATTGTATTAATCCCTTCTTTAACCAGCAATGCTACCCACCTCCCTTTCCTTTTTGCCTATCTTTCCTGAATATCGAATACCCCTGGATGTTGAGTTCCCAGTCTTGGCCATCCTTGAGCCACGTTTCCGTAATCCCAACCAAATCATATTCGTTTACCTGTATTTGTGCAGCCAATTCATCCACCTTATTACAAATGCTCCTTGTATTAAGACACAAAGCCTTCAGGCTTGTTTTTTTAACGCTCTTAGACCTATTAGAATTATTATTTACTGTGGCCATGTTTGATTTAAACTGTTGATTTCTCTGACTGCCACTTTTGTTTTTCTCTTTCCTATCTTTTGCTTTTATCCCTGTTTCCCTTTCCTCTGTCTCCCTGCTCAGGTTCCCAACCACCTGCCATTTTAGTTTAAACCCCCCTGAACAGTGGTGAACCTGTGGAATTCTCTACCACAGAAGGCAGTAGAGGCCAATTCATTAAATATATTCAAGAAGGAGTTGGATATATTTCTCAAGGCTAAAGGGATCAAGGGATGTGGGGAGAAAGCAGGGACCGGGCACTGAATTTGGATGATCAGTCATGATCGCATTGAATGGCGGAGCAGGCTCGAGGGGCAGAATGGCCTACTCCTGCTCCTATCTTTTATGTTTCTATGTTTCTATGTAAAGCACTGGAGAGGTACGACCAACGCTGCCTCCGCAAGATCCTGCAAATCCATTGGCAGGATAGGCGCACCAACGTCAATGTTCTTGCTCAGGCCAATATCCCCAGCATCGAAGCTTTGACCACGCTCAATCAGCTCCGATGGACGGGCCACATTGTCCGCATGCCCGATACGAGACTCCCAAAACAAGCACTCTACTCGGAGCTCCAGCACGGCAAGTGAGCCCTAGTTGGGCAGAGGAAAGGCGGGGACGGGGTACTGAACTGGTAAGATCAGCTATGATCTCAGACGAAGATCAGCCATGATCTCATTGAATGGCGGAGCAGGCTCGAAGGGCCGAATGGCCTACTCCTGTTCCTATCTCTATGTTTCTATGTTTCTATGAAACGCTTCAAGGATACCCTCAAGACCTCCTTGAAAAAGTGTAACATCCCCACCGACACCTGGGAATCCCTGGCCCAAGACCGCACAAAGTGGAGGAGAAGCATCCGGGAAGGCGCCGAACACCTTGAGTCTCTTCGCCGGGAGCAAGCGGAAGCCAAGCGCAGGCAGCGCAAGGAGTGCACGTCAACCTAAGCACCCCACCCACCCGCCCCTTCAACCACCGCCTGCCCCACCTGTGACAGACTGTAGGTCCCGCATTGGACTCATCAGTCACCTGCGAACTCATTTTTAATGTGGAAGCAAGTCATCCTCGGTTCCAAGGGACTGCCTAAGGAGAATATAATAGTAAAAACTTTTTGTGTTAATCTTGATGTCCCTCACAAGTTTCTACTCATGTTCCCCTTTTGCAGCTCTTACTATCTTTCATGTCTTCCTTTTCTGTTCTTTGGGGGAAAAATTCAGTTGGTAGCGCCACCCGTTAGCGCCTTAAGAAGGCGCTAAGTGGGGCGCAAACCAACAAGCGCCTGGGCGCTGCCCACGCCCACGCAAAATTCAGCGGGAGGTTAGTGGTGGCGCTAACCGGTATTCACTCGCAGCGCCCCAAGAGGGAGGCGGGGCGCTTCCAGTAGCGCCCCGCTTCCCTCTTGGGGCGCAACCACTCAATTTCTGACGCAGGGGCGCTACTCAATTTTTAGCCCTTTATTTCTCTCTCAGTCCCGTGGATCTACACTATTCTTTGCACTTTTGTATGCTCTTTCCTTTAGTCTTATGTTATCTCTCACCTTTTTTGTTTAATTTGGTAGAGTGCTTGCCCCTTAACTAAATTATTTTTTGAACGCCTCCCACTGTACATCTGTAGCTTTATCTGATAACAGTTTTGACCAGTTTGCTGTCATTAGTCTCTGTCTCATCCCATGTGTGTCAGTGATGTGTGTGACATAGGAATGTCTTACCAAAATCTAGAATCTTACTGTTACATTTCTCTTATTTCAAATTTAACATCGAATTCAATCATATTAGATAAATATTAGATAAATGTTCCCTTACTGTTTGATTATTAACTAAGTCTGGCTCATTACTAAATCTAGTGCGGCCTGCTCTCTTGTTGGTTCTAGAACATTTGCTCCAGAAAAATATCTTGAATGCACTCAAGAAATTCACTACCTCTCTTCCCAATCTATATGAAAATTAAATTCTCCCATTAAGACAACTTTGCTTTTGCTACAAGCTTCTCTAATATTTGAATTAATGCATTCTGCCACTTAATTACTGCTATCAGGAGGACTGTAGACAACTCCCATTACAGTTTTAAGTCCTCTTTTATTTCTCAATTCTAATCATTGGCGGAAAAATTCAGTTGGTTGGCGCCTCCCATTAATAATGGGGCGCTGATGCAGTAGCGCCGGGGCGAGGTGAATCCAGCACCGCATGGCAAATCTGGTCCCCCCGTTGTGCCTCCGATACGAGGTACCACTGGGAACTTCGACACCAGGCAGATCGTGATGTCAGTGAGCCTGCAACGCTCACTGGCCGCCCGATCTGTGAAATTGATTTTCGCCACCTACCTTAGTGACTCAACCAGACAGCAACAGGGAGTGGAGGCGTCAAGCAGGCGGAAGCTGGCTCCAGGGATGTTATTTAAAGGGAGTTTCAGTGCTTTCTTGTCAGTTTGACATGGTGCAACAGTTTAATTCAGTAATTTAAAGGTTCTTCTGTACCAGGAGTGCTGTGGTAACTAAAAAGTAATTACATTTATTCTTAAAAAATATCAAAGTGCTACACTTGGCTTACATTAATGGGAGCTGTACTGGTAGTCGACCTAGCCCTCCAGGATCTAGGGTGGAGGGAGCGGAGGCAGCGAGAAAGACTGGAACATGTACCCAGAGGAGGAGGAGGGCCATCAACACTCTCAACAGGAGGTCTTACCCTTCGAGGGTATTCTGAGCGCGCTTCTTCTACCTCCAATTAAGCGAGGAGCAGTGCTTTAGAAGGCTCTTCCATCTCCTGCAACCAGACGTAGTGCCTCAAATCAGGGCGACTACAGCTCTCTCAGTGGCAGTCAAGGTCACCGTCGCCCTCAATTTCTTCGCCAGTGGATCCTTCCAGTCTGCAACAGGAGACAAAGCTAATATTTCGCAGTTTGCCGTCCATCGCGGCATCCGGGAGGTCACTGAGGTTCTCTACAGTAGGAGAAGGGACTACATTTCCTTCCCCATCACCAGAGAGAAGCAGGACAAGCGTGCATGTGGCTTTGCCAGGATAGTGAGATGTCCCATGGTGCAGGGCGCCATTGACTGCACCCACATGGCTTTGTGGGCACCGCATAGCAATCCTGACATCTTTCGTAACCGCAAAGGCTACCACTCACTTAATGTGCAGTTGGTGTGCGACCACGCACAGCGAATCCTCAATGTGAATGCCCGCTATCCTGGCAGCAGCCATGATGCCTTCATCCTGCACCAGACTGTGCCAGCACTTCTCCAGCCACCATGTCAAGCTCGCGGCTGGCTGCTTGGAGACAAGGGCTATCCGCTCTCCACCTGGCTCATGACGCCCCTCCAAAACCCCAGCACTCCAGCCCAGCACTCACATAATGACAGCCATGCTGCCACCAGGAACATCATCGAGCAGACCATCGGGGTGCTCAAGCAACAGTTCCGCTGCCTTGACCGCTTGGGAGGAGCCCTCCAGTACTCGGCTGACTGGGTGTCCCATTTCGTGGTGGTCTGCTGTATGCTCCACAACTTGATCATCATGAGGGCCCAGCCCGTGTCACCAGGGATTGCGGGACCACCTCAGGAGGAGGAAGAGGGAGACGAGGAGGATGAGGAGGAGGAGGAGGAACAGGAGCGAGGGAGGAGGCAGCCACACAATCGGCCTTCCAGAAGGGCTGTCTGTGATAGACTCATCAGACTGCGGTTTCAATAAATTAAACCCCAGATCCCTGTTGCTCACCACATCACCATCATTCCATTCCTGTCGCACGCCATATCACAGCGCAAAACTGAAATGAGACATTCCACAAAAGAATCCAATCTGAATTAATAAATTTAGCAATAATCAGTCACCACATATTTACAACAACAATATTAACTATTCACCCTTGTGCAATCCCTTAATGCCTCTCGTTACTGTGCCTTTGCCTACCCTAGTGTTCCTACGAAGTGTTGTGGCTGCAGCTGGGCTGGTGGAAGGCTGCTGAGTGCCCATGCGGGAGACTTCAGATGGCCTAGCAGGACGCCCTTAACCAGCTCTGGACGTGGAAGACCCGGCTGTAGACTGCATCACCTCAGCATGTGCGGCAGCAGTCTGGGCTGGCTGGATGACAGGCAGCAACAAGGGCAATGGTGGAGTGGCAGTGGTGGGAGTGGGAATGCTGTCATCCTGAGAGAGCACAACAGGTTCCTGCTCCACTGACCCACTGCCACAGATTGCTGGCCTGCTGCGACACCATGAAAGCCCCGGTCGACGGTGGTAGACCCATCCACAATGGTAGCAGCCAGAGATTGCATGGCATCAATCTGAAACTGCATGAGAGCAGTCTGAGAATCAATGGCACCAACCATAGACTCCATTACAGCACTAAGATGTTGCATCACTTACGTCTGTACTGCAATGGAAGCTGCCAGATCGCCCATCACATGCGGCATCAGGTCTGGGTCGCCATGGTGTCTCTGGGAGTCCACCATCCATTGCAGACTGGAAATGAAGGGCTCCATGGTGCGCGCAGAGCCTTGTGCAATGTTGGAGGCGGACTCCTCCATGCTTCTCATCGTTGCCGAGAGGCTCTCGGGCATCCTTGCCATTGCACCTATCATCTCCGTGTGCGTGCCTATCACCCTTCTTCTCCATTGAGGTCCTCATCTGATTCCTGTACCGCAGAACTCGCGCGCGAACTCACCCTCCGGGGAGCTGGCACCCGAGCTACCCTTTCCTCCTGGCCTTGCTGCAGCCCACTCGTCCCCGGTGTCTCATCCTGTGCAGATCCCACTACTATACTGTTAAGTATGTGTATTGTATTGAACAATTAACACAAAGACTTAAACGTATAACTCAAACAGGCCTTTACTGGTTGGAGGTAGGGACTGCACATAGGTCTTTACTTCATGCCCACAGGCGGGAACTGAGGGGGATCAGTACCCACAGTACTATTTATACCCCTATGGCCAGGAGTGGTACTGCGTATCACTACGCCCAACAAGTAGTGCAGTCCTGTCCATAGGTTCAAAGTAGCACACATATTACATACACAACATTCCTCCCTTCCTAGCTTTACAGTCATCTCCCCATTTAACATAACGTAATAACATATATACATATATAACTTCAGGTTTACATAACAGAATAACATAAATACATAGATAACTTCATGTCAAAAACAGATCACAGATTCAGTCTCTGCGGAAAACAGTTCACAGATTCAATCTCTGTGGTGTAGTCGGTTCACGTTGCTGGAGTGACTCATTCAATAGTCCTTCCATGGATTTAACAGTTTGAACTTCCGAACTGAATTGGCTCCGTTCGGAGGGACCACGTGTGTGATCTGGTAGAGGTGATAATGGTTCAGATGGGTCATCTTCTGTTTTTACTTTTCCTTTTCTGCTTCTTGGAGACTCTCTGGGCTCCATTGTCAGCTGCCACAGCTGCCAGCTGCATGCGCAGTTCCTCCTTCTCTTCCTCCTGTTTCCGTCGTAGAGCCAGCTTCTCCCGACGTTCCGTAGACTTTTGGTGCTCCTCCATGATTTCTGCACTTTGGGAGTCGAAGTTACAAGCTGGGCAGGACAGGACATCGTAATATTCGGTGTCGTCCTGAGCTAGACCAGTGAGAGGGTCGTCTATTTCCTCCATACCTAGCTGGACGTTAGCCAGCTCTTGTTCCAAATCCAGACATCTTTCCTGAAGAGACTTCTTCATGTGTACCTCTGCATCCAGCTTTTTCTGGGCTTTCAGCAAGTCGTTTACTAGTGACCTCATTTGTGATTTTAATACTTCAACTTCCTTTGGAGATTGATTGATCGGACTATGCAATCCCTCTACCGGAGCAGCTGTTTCAGCGGTCTGTTGTTCTACGTTGACGTGAGTCAGCGTACTTTTGGCATCCAAGGGCTGCTCTGTTGCAGTCATCTCAGTCTGTGTTGCCACCTCAGCTCTTCCAATAACCTTTGAGAGCTCCGAACCCCTTTCGTTTGAATATTGAAGTTCATGTTCAAGTTTTTCCCATTTCAGAGTCCTGTCCTTCAGCATATGCAGGAGTTGGCTGACCGTTAACTCCTCTGACATCAGACGTTTTGTGTGCTCCTGCTCCATTTTCTCCATCAGCTGCTTCTGTTGTCTTTCCAGATTCTCCAACTCTATATCAAAGAACTCTTTCGTTGCATTCAACTCTTGCTCAAAACGGCGAAGCATTTGTTCTAATTGCTGTTGTAGTTTGAAATGGAGTTGAGTTCGAGCCCGGTGTCCCTCAGAAATGGGCACATCAGTAGACTTGCCAGACTCAGAATCCACAGTTAAACTATGTTGTTGTTGCTCAGTGGAATTCTGTGCTGAAACTTTGTCTTTTGCACCTGAGTTGGGCTTACCATCATCCGTTCCAGAGTCTGGGCCGACTATCTTCACCGAGTTCTCACTCGTTATTGTTTGTAGGAAATGCCAGTCCATATTCATTTTCCTAATCCACTCCCGTCCTAGTAGTGGAGGACCTCCTTCAGATATCACATATAAGTCCATTATTTGACTGTCTTCGCCCTTGTGGGCCACTGCAACCTCTATTTTCCCGATGGGGTACACTCTTTGCCCCGTGTATGTTTTCAATATAATCCCCGTATCCTGTAGGGGAATATGTTGGAATAACTTTCCGTAATCTTTCTTATTTATGACCGTCAATGCCGATCCAGTGTCCAATTCCAGTTTTACTTGGACTCCTTCTATCTGAAGAGTGACCCAAATTGTCTGGAGGTCTGCACCCTTACCAGCGTTGAGTACTCTTAAGCTAGCCAGTTCATTACAGCTTAAGCTAGCCAGTTCATTACTGCTAGCGTCTGAATCGGACTCCTGTTCGGTCACCTTGTGTACCTTTGCGTATTTTCCTTGCGGTGACTTCTTGTTGCTGGTCTTCTTCCCTGACCTGCATACTCTAGCTATATGTCCAAGCCTACCACAAGTTCTACATTCTTGGTTTTTAAACCAACACTGGTTCTGATCATGCGTTGTCTTTCCACAACGATAACATTTGCCAGAACTCTCACCCAATTTGTGTGCACTGAGCTCCGGTGACCGTAGCTGCATTACTGCCGTGCCTCTCGCTGCGGCTTCGTGTGCTGCTGCCATAGTGACCGCCTTCTCAAGCGTCAGCTCATTCTCCTCGAGCAGTCGCTTTTGTGTATCCTGTTTAAATAAACCACACACAAATTTGTCTCGTAGTGCATCTGTCAATCCCGTTCCAAACTGGCAATATTTCGCTAATTTACGCAATTCCAGCAAATATTCAGCATTGCTTTCATGCTGTAGCTGCCTTCTGTCGTAAAATTTAAATCGTTCCGCTAGCATCAGCGGCGTGGGGTTTAGATGATCTTTCAGGACAGTAACAATCTCATCGAACGTCTTATCCGCCGGTTCATCTGGTGATAACAGGTGTTTCAATTGCCCGTACGTCTTCGCACCCATTAAATTTAATAATGTTAGAACTTTATCTTGGTCACGAATTTTATTGGCCTTACAATAATTTTTTACTCTTTCAACATATATGGCCCAATCTTCGAGGTCACTATCAAAGGTGCTAATATTCCCGTGTTTAGGCATTGTAGATTTGCAATTTCTCAGATTTTATTTTCTTTACTTGTTATCAAAGATGACGGCTTCCCGCTCTTGCCGTCGTCCTCCGCCCACAAAATGGCAGTTTTCCCGCGCTTGGCGGTCTTCACCCGTCCCCCGACGCCGTCTCCCTTCAGCCCTCGAGTGCGGCCCTTATCTTCGCCGCGATCGATAGCCCGCGCTGTGCACCGCGACTCTCGCACCTTGAGCTTCTGCAGCCGCCGCGCCTTTCAGTCCGAGTGCGGCTCTTATCTTTGGTCCCGATCGCTGGCCCGGCTGCGCCCCTCACTTCAAAGCGGCCCGGCCCTTATCTGCCGATCGCTATCGCCCTACCTCTCTCTCTTCCCCAGTCCTGTCTTTACTCCGGTTCACAAGCTGATGGAGGCTTCAGGGTCCTAATGCCTGTCTCTTCCAGTCGCTGGAAGCTGTCAGGATTTCTGCTGCCCTTCAGTTTTGAGTGGGGTGTTGAGGATTGAAACCTCTCTTCAATGTCCTGTCTTTGGACGAAGCCGCCTGGAATAACTGCCGCAGGGTAAGAGCCTGACTCGTCGCCAGTGTTAAGTATGTGTATTGTATTGAACAATTAACACAAAGACTTAAACGTATAACTCAAACAGGCCTTTACTGGTTGGAGGTAGGGACTGCACATAGGTCTTTACTTCATGCCCACAGGCGGGAACTGAGGGGGATCAGTACCCACAGTACTATTTATACCCCTATGGCCAGGAGTGGTACTGCGTATCACTACGCCCAACAAGTAGTGCAGTCCTGTCCATAGGTTCAAAGTAGCACACATATTACATACACAACATATACTAGTCTCTAAAGAACACATAGTGCCAGTATCTGAGCTGGTGCCTGCGGGTGAGACATGCAGTGATGCGGTATGTTCTTCCTCCTCCTCTTCTCCCGCCTGGCTCTCTACGGTGCCCTCAGGGACTGGCTGCTCAGGTGCTTGCTCATTATCTGAAAGCTTACATGCACAAGATTCGGGTTAAGGTGAGGGGAGGGGGACAGGAAGCAAGAAATGCCAAGGGGGTCAATGTCGCCAGCGATCACGGCACTCACCACCTGGCGTCCAATAGTCTGCAGCACTCTTTCCTCCAGCTCAGACAGTGGTTGGGTGTCAGCTTGTCCCCCGCCTGTGCACTCCTGCTCCCTCCTGTTGTGAGCCACCTTGTTCTGCAAGAGAAAGGAAACTGTGTGAGTGAGTGTGGAGTAATATGTTTGGGTGATGTGCCTGCCATAGTTGAATAGCTGTCATTGTGTGCAAAGTGTGAGATTTGGGTGTGAGTGTAGGTAGGTAGAGATTGTTGGTGGGTGAGTGCTGGGGGTGTGGTGCTTTGGGCAGTGTGTGAAGGCTGTGGTTCAGATGGTGGTATGTAGCATTTGTTGAAGCATTAACTCACGCTGACCACCTGAGTGAGGTCATTAAATTTCTTCCAGCACTATGTGTGGGTCCTGGGGTCCACAGTGCTACCTGAGACCTGCTGGGCGCCCTCCCTCCACATGGTGCGGAAGACATGCGGCAAAGGCCTCCTGCCAGTTGTCGGATACAGCACTGCCCTCCTTCTCTCCATCGTGAACACCAATGCTTCCAATGCTTGATCGCAGAATCTGCGGGCTCGCACCCTGCGGTGTGGATCTGCCATCAGTACAGCTACTTGAGTCGTCCAGCTCCTTCTACTTGACCTGCTACTGCTTGCTAAGGCAGCTGCACAGCCAGCAATGCTGAGAATGAGGTTCTGCAGCATCAATGAACCTCCGCTTTAAGAACTGGAAAAAGCCTGTGGCAATGATGACTTATGATTAGACTGCTCCTGATATTTGAACTTGGGCTTTAAGGCTTGTATTAGCGCCCCAATCATTTCTTTGTTCAATGAGACTTAATTTTGCGTGCAGTCTAAAGTGTTAGCATCTGGCACTAATTCTCCAAGTTTTCTAAAGATACCGCCCATTCCTGGGCTATAATGAATTTCTAGCCCTATAGTCTCCACTGATTGCTTTCCCATACTGGCTCAGAGTCACTGAGCTGGAGACACTCTGACACATAAGGGAGGGGGAGGAGTATCTGGACAGTTTGCTCCAGACCTCGATCACACCTCGTAGAGAGATGTAGGATCAGAATGGGGTTGCTGTGACTGACAGTGTGCAGAGTAAGGGGAACCCAGGTAAGAAAGAGAACGAAGATCCACAGAAACTGATCCTATTCAACAGGTATAATGTACTTGCTACCTGTGAGGATAAGGATAAAGACTGTCGGGAAGGACAGCCAGAATACGGACCATGACACCTTGGAGCAGGAGGCTGTCCTAAGTGGGGAGGGAGCCGAGAAGAGGAAACGTAATGTGGTAGTTGTAGGGGATTCAATAATTAGGGGGACAGATAGCATCCTTTGTAAGCAGGATCGAGAGTCCCACATGGTATGTTGCCTACCTGGTGCCAGGGTAAGGGACATCTCGAACCGGCTTGAAGGGATACTGGAGAGGGAGGGGGAGGATCCAGTTGTTGTGGTCCATGTTGGGACCAACAACATAGGGAAGAGTAGGCAAGGGGTCCTGTTCTGGGGATTACCAGGAACTAGGAGCTAAATTAAACAACAGGACCTCAAGGATTATAGTCTCTGGATTATTACCTGAGCCACGTGCAAATTGGCGTAGGGATAAGATAATTAGGGAAGTGAACACGTGGCTAAAGGAGTGGTGTGGGAAAGAAAGATTCCATTTCATGGGGCACTGGCACCAGTATTGGGACAGGAAGGAACTGTACCGTTGGGACGGGCTCCACCTGAACCGGGCTGGCACCAGGGTCATAGTGGAAAGGATAAATAAGATTGTCACAAGGACTTTAAACTTGTAAATGGGTGGGAGGGCTCAGGTGGAAATTTTAGTAAAAATAGTATTTCAAAAACAAACGCAAGAAAAGAGAGTAGAGCAACAGTCAGAAATTGTGCTTTAGGCACTACATATAGAGGGAAAACTAAAAGATGTAAAATTATTAAACCAGGTGAGAGAAATAAGAAACAAGTGAGAAAAACATTAGAGCTGAAGGACAGGTTAGGGTGTGTGGCCCAAATAAGTGTTCTTTATACAAACGCACGGAGTATAAGGAATAAACTGAATGAACTGCAGGCGCAAATTCAAATTGGAGGGTATGACATGGTAGCCATTACTGAGACATGGCTGCAAGATGGTCAAGACTGGGAACTAAATATACCAGGTTATAAGGTCTATAGGAAAGAGAGGGAGAATGGCAGAGGGGGTGAAGCAGCCTTAGTTATTAAGGATGAAATCTCTTCCATGATAAGAGAGGATATAACAAAAGGTAAGCAGGCAGTGGAGATGTTAAGGGTAGAATTAAGAAATAGGAAAGGATTTAAGGCTGTAGTGGGAATTGTGTATTGGCCTCCTAGTAGCAGCTCCGAAGTGCTAGATTGTATAAATGCAGAGATTAGACAAGTGTGTAGAAAAGGCAGAGTGGTTTTAATGGGGGATTTTAACTTTCATATAGATTGGGAAAAGCAGTCAGAAAGGTACTGAATTTCTAGTGTGTCCGGGATAGTTTTCTACAACAATATGTCCTAGAGGCAACCAGGGGGAATGCCATATTAGATTTAGTAATGAGTAATGAGCCAGATTTAGTTAACAGCCTAACTGTGCGTAAACATTTATCCAATAGTGATCATAACATGATCAAGTACAACATAGTGTTTGAAAGGGAGAAACGCGAAATAGCTACTAAAATTTTAGATTTGGGTAAAGCCGACTTCAAAAGGACTGTCCACAGTAAACTGGGCGGGCTGGATTTTCATTGAGGAGTCGGGTTGGAGGCGGGACTACAACTTTCAGGGTTGTAGTCCCGCCTCCATCGAGATGTGGCCAATCCACGCGATTTTAACTTGATTGACCTTGTTGAGCCCGCCCAGCGGGCTCAGCAGGCCAATTAAGGGCCACTGGCAACAGGTGACGTCACAGACTGAAATTTCATCTTTCAAGAGATTTTGACAGATGAAATATCAGCGTTTCACAGCTGTTTGAAGCTGTCAAACACCGACAGTCTTACTTCTAACCTGAGTCCTTCTCCACAGACTCAGTTAGAAATCTCTCCTGCACAGAAAGCTGCAGGCTGTCACTTTTGCCAGTTCGCAGCCATTCTGCGCCGGTGAGATGACGGACTCCCGGGACCAAAAGGAAGGAAGGCTGAAAAGGTAAGAAAAGGTAATTTACACTTCTTTAATCACTTTAGACACACCAAACACACTTTGCTTTGCACTCATACACACATCACTCACCTGGACACCAACATCTCGACCCCTCCAAGTCGTTCAACCCGACGGCCCGACTCCTCTAACTTGGCGTGGTTTGGAGCCATCGGGAATCCCACACTTCAACCTTCAAAATAGGGTTTAGGCTAAAAACTGCCTGTTAACTACCTGTTAACAGGCAGTTAATTGGCACTAATCCCCAACCCGCCTCCTTTGAAACTGGCATGGAGGCGGGTTGTGGGCGGGATGGTGTCGGGACTCCCGATTTCAGGATTTTAACCCCCCGCACGCCTCCAATCCCGACTCCACGGCACAATGAAAATCCTGCCCGGCAAATCTGTTAATGGGTAAAATGACAGAAGATCAATAGGAGATGTTCAAAAAAGAATTTAAGGTGATACTGAACTAGTTTATACCCCTGAGCGGCAAGAGCTCTACTTGTCAAAAAAAAAACAGCCATGGACAACTAAAGAGGTAAGAGACAGCATAAAACTAAAAGAAAAACATACAAAAATGCAAAAAATAGCACAGGTCCTAGCGAATGGGAAAGATACAAAGAACAGCAAAGAGTCACAAACAGATAGTAAGAGTTACAAAAAGGGATTATGAAATGAAACTTGCAAGGGATATCAAGATCAACTCAACATTTTTTTACAATTATATTAGGAAAAAGAGGGTAGTCAGGAGCAATGTTGGTCCCTTAAAAGCTGAAAGTGATGATATTATCAATGATAATAAGGAAATGGCGGACATGTTGAATAATTACTTTGTATCAGTATTTACAGCCGGAAATCCCAAGGAAACTAAATCAGGAACAGGGACTCAATAAAATTAACATAAGTAAAATAACAGTAATGAAGAAAATAATGGCACTAAAGAGTGACAAATCCCCAGGACCAGATGATTTCCATCCTGGGGTTTAAAGGAAGTAGGTGAGCACATTGCAGATGCCTTAACTATAATCTTCCAAAGTTCTCTAGATTCAGGAATCGTTCCTTTAGATTGGAAAATTGCGCATGTCACTCCACTATTTAAAAATGGTGAGAGAGGGAAACCAGGGAATTATCGACCAGTTAGCCTAACATCTGTGGTCAGGAAATTGCTAGAGTCTATAATTAAGGATAGGGTGTTTGAACACCATGAAAATTTTCAGTTGATCAGAGAGAGCCAGCATGGATTTGTAAAGGTAGGTCATACCTGACAAACCTGATTGAATTTTTGAGGCGGTGACTAAAGTAGTGGACAGGGAATGTCTATGGATATTATTTATATGGACTTCCAGAAGGCATTTGATAAAGTCTCACATAAGAGATTGTTAACTAATGTAGAAGCCCACGGAACTGAGGGCAAATTATTGACCTGGTTAGGAAATTGGCTGAGCGGCAGAAGACAGAGAGTCGGGATAATGGGCAGGTGCTCAAACTGGCAGGATGTGACTAGTGGTGTCCCACAGGGACTGTTCACAATATTTATTAACGACTTAAATGATGGCATAGAAAGTCATATATCCAAATTTGCCGATGACACAACAATAGGTGGAATTGTAGGCAATATAGATAGAAGCATAAAATTATAAAGGGATATCGACAGATTAAGTGAATGGGCAAAATTGTGGCAAATGGATTTCAATGTAGGCAAATGCGAGGTCATCCACTTTGGACCTAGAAAGGATAGAACAGGGTACTTTCTAAATGGTGAAAGGCTAAAAACAGTGGAGGTCCAAAGAGACTTGGGGGTCCAGGTACATAGATCATTAAAATGTCATGAACAGATACAGAAAATAATCAAAAAGGCTAATGGGATGCTGGCCTTTATATCTAGAGGACTAGAATACAAGGGGGTAGAAGTTATGCTGCAGCTATACAAAACCCTGGTTAGACCACACCTGGAGTACTGTGAGCAGTTCTGGGCACCACACCTTAGGAAGGATATATTGGCCTTGGAGCGAGTGCAGCGAAGGTTCACCAGAATGATACCCGGACTTCAAGCGTTAAGTTACGCAGAGAGATTACACAAATTAAGGTTGTATTGTGGCAGAGCCACTGAGTGACTCTGGGCAACTGTATATAATTCCCTTTAACGATGTTCTAACACCAGCCTAAGCCTGTACCATGGTGTTAGACATTACTTTGTTTTGTATATAGTGTTTTGTATGTACGGGGCGTGGCCCCTTTAAGAGCGTGGGAAAATGCGGGTAAACGCGATGATGTCACGTCGCAAACCACATGACTGCCCAAGCAGTCCTCGTGGAATCTCCATCTTGTTAAGACCTGTTTTCGTGGTTCTCCTGTATCGATCTCAACAAACTGTTTGAACTCGTTTAGTCTTACATTAAAGACCGGTTTGATTGATCTCCTGAGTCGACCTCAGTTATTAGTTAGGAATTCGTCAATTCCTACATTGGTGACCCCGTTTTTCTGTGAACGTTTTTCGCAAAAAGGATACAACATGGAGGCCAACGCCGTTTCGCTGAAGCTACCGCAGTTCTGGGAGCAGCAAGCGACCTCGTGGTTCATTCAGGTCGAGACCCAGTTCGCCCTGAGGGACATCGTTGCGGATCAGACCAAATATCTCTATGTGGTCTCCGCACTCGACAGCTCTACCGCCTCGTGGATCGTCAGCCTCCTCGAGAACCCTCCAACGGAGCGCAAGTATGAGACCCTCAAGGCACGGTTGCTGCAAGTTTTCGGGCTCACTAAATCAGAGCGCGCCCGTCGATTGCTCGCTATGCCCGGGCTCGGGGACTCCAAGCCTTCGGAATTAATGAGCCAAATGCTCACACTCCTTGGCTCAGAACCGGAATGCTTCCTATTCCGTGAACTATTCCTCAGCCAGCTGCCGGAACAGGTGCAAGCTGCCCTGGCCAGATCCGAAGTTGAGGACTGCGCAGCACTCGCGGCAGAGGCGGACAAAATTTTTGCGGTTATTCAGCAGTACTGCACCGCCACGAGGCGCCCATCCCCCACAGACGCCGCCCCAGCTCGTCAGCCTGCTGGGCTGTGTTTCTACCACGCGCAGTTCAGCGCGAAAGTAAGACATTGCCGCCCTCCCTGCAGCTTTCCCCCAAAAAAAACCAACGACAACTACGACCACCGAGGAACGGGTCTAACGGGTGGCCCGCGGCCGCGATGGCGATCGGCAATGCGGGCAAGTTGCTGTTTATCACCAATACTCTCTCCGGTTGTCGTTTTCTGTGCGACACCGGAGCGCAGTGCAGCATTTTACCCGCGTCCGCCCTCGATGTGCAGACCGGGATTCACGGCCGCGCCCTTGAAGCGGCCAATGGCAGAGCAATTCGGACCTTCGGCAGACGGCGAGTGCAGGTGTGTTTCGGTGGCCAACATTTTCACTGGGAGTTTGTTACGGCTAAGGTTTCGCAACCCATTCTCGGCACGGATTTCCTGTGCGCCAACAGCCTCCTGGTCGACGTGCGGAACCGGCGGTTGATCAACGCGGCAACTTTTCATTCTATCCCTTGTTATCGCAGTAACACTATGGCGCGCACCATCGCCTGTGCTTTTCCGACTCCGAATGAGTTCGCTCGCCTGCTCAGCAAATTCCCCGACCTGACAAGACCCACGTTCTCCTCCACGGCCACAAAACATGGTGTGGAACATCACATCACCACCAATGGCCCCCCGGTCTATGCGTGGGCCCGGCGCCTGGAACCTGGCAAGCTGGCGGTCGCAAAAGCGGAGTTCGCGACCATGGAACGGTTAGGGATTATTCGCCGGTTGAATAGTCCCTGGTCTTCACCCCTCCACATCGTCCCGAAGCCTGGCGGCGGATGGCGGCCATGCGGCGACTTTCGACGCCTAAACGACGCCACCACTCCTGATCGGTACCCGATCCCCCACTTCCAGGATTTCTCCACCCATTTGGCAGGGAACACTGTCTTCTCGAAAGTCGACCTCATCCGGGGCTACCACCAGGTCCCCGTTCATCCCCAAGATGTCCAGAAGTCCGCAGTCATCATCCCATTCGGCCTTTTCGAGTTTTTACGAATGCCGTTTGGGTTGAAGAACGCCGCCCAGGCTTTCCAAAGCCTGATGAACTCCGTGCTGTGGGACCTCAAGTTCCTCTTCATCTACCTGGACGATATTCTCATTGCCAGTCCCACAAAAGAAGAACATATCTGTCACCTACGCACCCTTTTTCGACGTCTCAGCCAACACGGCCTGATTATCAACCCGGCCAAGTGTCAGTTTGGCCTGCGCCAAATTGATTTCCTGGGGCATCGCATCACTTCAGAGGGAGCGGTTCCTTTACAAGCGAAGGTAGAGGTGGTGACATCCTTTCCACGCCCGCAAAACATTAAGGCCCTGCAGGAATTCCTAGGCATGGTAAACTTTTACCACCGTTTCGTGCCTAAGGCAGCACTACTCATGCAGCCCCTGTACGAGGCCCTCAAGGGCAAGACTGGTAAGAATACGGTAGACTGGACGGATGACATGGTCCGGGCATTCGCCGACACCAAAAGCACCTTGGCCAACGCTGGCGCACCCGCTGCCAGGAGCCACCATCGTCCTCACCACCGTAGCGTCAGACTACGCAATTGGCGCCGTGCAAGAGCAGTGGGTGAACGGGACGTGGCAGCCATTGGCATTCTTCAGCCATCACTACGGCAGAACAAGAGAGCATACAGCACGTTCGGCCGGGAGTTGCTCGCCCTTTTTCTGGCCATCCGCCATTTTCGCTTCCTCCTGGAAAGACGTCCCTTCACCGCTTTTGTGGACCATAAGCCGCTCACCTTCACCATGGCCAAGACCGCCGAACCGTGGTCATCCCGACAGCAACGTCAACTGACCTACATATCCGAATTCACCACGGATATACAGCACATGGCCGGTAAGGACAACCTGGTGGCCGACTGCCTCTCCCGCGCGACCGTCAATACGGTTCATTTAGGCATCGATTACGCCCTCATGGCAGCGGATCAAGCCTCAGACCCAGAAGTCCAAGCCTACAGAATGACTGTCACTGGCCTCCAGTTGGCCGACGTCAGGTTCCATTCGGCAGGTACCATGCTCTTGTGTGACGTCTCCGTACGGGACCCTCGCCCTGTCGTACCGGTCGTCTGGTGCCGCAAAGTGTTCGACGCCATACATGGGTTGTCACACCCAGGAATGAAGGCCTCTCAGAAGCTGATGTCAGCGAAATTCGTATGGCACGGCATGCACGAGGATGTCCGTGACTGGACCAACACCTGTGTGGTCTGCCAAAAGGCCAAAGTACAGCACCACATCAAAGCTCCGTTGGCCACCTTCACAGTTCCGGAGCGACATTTTGACCATGTCCATGTGGACCTGGTGGGTCCACTCCCACCCTCCCATGGTTTTTCACACATCCTGACCATGGTTGACCGCACCACCAGATGGCCGGAGGCGGTTCCCCTATCATCCACTACTTCGGCGGACGTGGCCAGGGCGTTCATTTTCACCTGGGTCGCCCGTTTCGGAGTTCCCGCAGATATTTCTTCAGACAGGGGACCGCAGTTTTCCTCCAAACTCGGAATGCAGTAGCCCAAGGACTCGGTGTCAAATTACACCGCACCACAGCCTACCACTCACAGGCAAATGGTCTCTGTGAACGTTTCCACCGGTCACTGAAAGCCGCCCTGAGGGCCAGCCTCCAGGATGCTGGATGGGCAGACAAGCTACCGTGGGTCCTGTTGGGCCTTCGCACAGCCCCCAAAGAAGACCTTCACTCTTCATCAGCGGAGCTGGTGTACGGTCAACCGCTGCAAGTCCCAGGGGATTTCCTATCAGCATCGACGAAGCCTTGGTTCGCGTCTGACCAGCGTACTAGTCACCAGGAGGCGGCCAGATGTTTCGCGCCGGTGCCCACTTCGCACCATGGGCTGCAGAGTTCGCACGTTCCCACGGAGCTTCACAAGGCGGAATACGTCTTTCTTCGCCACGATGCACATAGGGATCCACTCAAGGCCCCATACACTGGTCCCTTCCGCGTGTTGGAGGCCGAGGACAAAACCTTCACGGTAGATGTCGGTGGTAAACCAGACCACATTTCAGTCGATCGCTTAAAGCCAGCACATCTGGACTTCGACCGCCCCGCCGCGACAGCACAACCGCTGAGACGAGGTCGGCCACCCATTGCCGTTCCGGCAGACCAAGCGCAACCGCCTGCCAGACCGCCAGCCGCCCAACAGCCTCCACCTCAGGAGTACAGGAGTCGTTCCGACAGGCTCATCAGACCCCCTCACCGTTTGACTTTGTCCGTTAAAGCAAATTCTGGGGGGGCGCATGTGGCGGAGCCACTGAATGACTCTGGGCAACTGTATATAATTCCCTTTAACGATGTTAATTTGTTTTGTATATAGTGTTTTGTACGTACGGGGCGTGGCCCCTTTAAGAGCACGGGGAAACGCGATGACGTCACGTCGCAAACCACGTGACTGCCCAAGCATTCCTCGTGGAATCTCCATCTTGTTAAGACCTGTTTTCGTGGTTCCCCTGTATCGATCTCAACAAACTGTTTGAACTCGTTTAGTCTTACATTAAAGACCTGTTTGATTGATCGCCTGAGTCGACCTCAGTTATTAGTTAGGAATTCGTCAATTCCTACAGTATTCCCTAGAATTTAGAAGGTAGTGATCTGATTGAAATGTTCAAGATATTAAAGGGAATGGATAGGGTAGATAGGGAGAAACTATTTCCACTGGTTGGGGATTCTAGGACTGGGGGCATAGCCTAAAAATTAGAGCCAGACCTTTCAGGAGTAAAATTGGGAAACACTTCTACACACAAAGGGCGGTAGAAGTTTGGAACTCTCTTCCTTAAACGGCAATTGATGCTCGATGAGTTGTTAATTTTAAATTGGAGATTGATAGCTTTCTGTTAACCAAAGGTATTAAGAGATATGGGCCAAAGGCGGGTATATGACGTTAGGTCGCAGATCAGCCATGATCTCATTGAATGGCGGAACAGGCTCGAGAGGCTGAATGGCCTACTCCTGTTCCTATGTACTTATATCTTCTCTTACTAATGTTGTAATAATATCTTTAATCAATAAGGCTTATCTTTCTGCTCTTCCAGTTACCCTATACTTTCTACAGACCTTATAACCTGGAATATTTAACTCCCAATCATGACCAGCTTGCAGCAATGTCTCAGTAATGTCACACCCTCTAAGCCGTATTTGAGCCTCTAGTTCACTCAATTTATTTCTTATACTCCGTGAATTAGTAAAACTCTTATTTGGGCAAGAGGCCCTAACCTGTCCTTCTGCCCTGATGCTGTCTTTCTCCCACCATTTAACTCAACACGTTTCCTATTTGTCACTCCTGCTATAACTATGTATTTTAGTATTCTCTTCACCTGGAGTATCTATAACATTGTTTGTGACCTGAACTCTGCTCTTATCCCTTTTTAAAAAATCTTTAAACTATAATTTTTGCTGTTGTTTCTGACTGAGCTCTCCTCCCTCCCCTATTTATTAATTTAAAGTCCTTTTCACCACCCTATTATCTTATCTGCGAGGACCCTAGCCCGGTTCAGGTGCAGCCCATCCCAGCGGTACAGCTCCTTCCTATCCCAGTACTGGTGTCAGTGTCCCATGAAATAGAACTGCTCTTCCTCACACCACTCCTTTAGACATGTGTTCACCTTCCTGGTCTGTTTGTCTCTATGCCAATTTGCACTTGGCTCGGGTAATAATCCTGAGATTACCACCCTTGAGGTCCTGCTTTTTAATTTAGCTCTTAACTCCTGTTACTCTGTCAGCAGGACCTCGTGCCTCCTCTTTCCTATATTGTTGGTCCCAACATAGACCACAACAACTGGATACTCACCCTCCCTTGCTAGAAACCTTTCACTTTGAGATGTTCCTTACCCTGGCACCAAGTAGACAACACACCTTTTGTGACAGTGATGTGTGTGACACAGGGATGTGTGTGACAGTGATGTGTGTGACAGGGATGTGTATGACAGGGATGTATGTGACACAGGGATGTGTGTGACAGGGACGTGTGTGACAGGGACGTGTGTGACACAGGGATGTGTGTGACAGGGACGTGTGTGACACAGGAATGTGGGTAACAGAGATGTGTGTAACATAGGAATGTGTTTGACAGGGATATGTGTGACAGTGATGTGTGTGACACAGTGATCTGTGTGACAGGGATGTGTGTGACACAGGGATATGTGTGACAGGGATGTGTGTGACAGGGATGTGTGTGACAGGGATGTGTGTGACAGGGATGTGTGTGACAGGGATGTGTGTGACAGGGATGTGTGTGACAGGGATGTGTGTGACAGGGATGTGTGTGACAGGGATGTGTGTGACAGGGATGTGTGTGACAGGGATGTGTGTGACAGGGATGTGTGTGACAGGGATGTGTGTGACAGGGATGTGTGTGACAGGGATGTGTGTGACAGGGATGTGTGTGACAGGGATGTGTGTGACAGGGATGTGTGTGACAGGGATGTGTGTGACAGGGATGTGTGTGACAGGGATGTGTGTGACAGGGATGTGTGTGACAGGGATGTGTGTGACAGGGATGTGTGTGACAGGGATGTGTGTGACAGGGATGTGTGTGACAGGGATGTGTGTGACACAGGGATGTATGGGACATAGGAATGTGATTAACACAGGGATATGTGTGACAGAGATGTGTGACAGGGATGTGTGTGACAGGGATGTGTGTGACAGGGATGTGTGACAGGGATGTGTGTGACAGGGATGTGTGTGACAGGGATGTGTGTGACACAGGGATGTGTGTGACACAGGGATGTGTGTGGCTGTGATGTGTGTGACACAGGGATGTGTGTGACAGGGATGTGTGTAACACAGGGATGTGTGTGACACAGGGATGCGTGTTACATAGGAATGTGTTTGACACAGGGGTGTGTGTGACATAGGAATGTGTTTCTGTGGCCGCAAACGTGGCTCCAGGATGGTCTGTTGCCTCCCTGGGGCCAGGGTCATGGATGTCACTGAGCGGCTACAGGGCATTCTTAAGGGGGAGGGTGAGCAGGCAGAGGTCGTGGTCCACATTGGGACCAACGACATAGGTAGGAAGGGGGATGAAGCCCTGCATCAAGAATATAGGGAGCTAGGTAGCAGATTAAAGAACAGGACCTCAAAGGTTGTAATCTCTGGATTACTCCCAGTGCCACGTGCTAGTGGGTATAGGAATAGGAGGATAGAACAGATGAATGCGTGACTAAAGAGTTGGTGCAGGAGGGAGGGTTATAGTTTCCTGGATCACTGGGCCTGCTTCTGGGAAAGGTGGGACTTGTACAAGTCGGACGGGTTGCACCTGAACCAGAGTGGGACAAATATCCTGGCGGGGAGGTTTGCTAGCACTGTTGGGGGGGGTTTAAACTAACTTGGCAGGGGGATGGGATACAGAGGGGAGCTGAAATAGGGGGTGATGTGCTGCCAATTATAGAGAAAAAAACAAGTCAGCTTGGTAGACAGGGCAAATATACAAGGGCAAGGCTGGATGGCATCTATTTTAATGCAAGGAGTCTTGCAAATAAGGTGGATGAACTGAAGGTGTTGATAAACACATGGGAGTATGATATTGTTGCTATCACGGAGACATGGTTGAGGGAGGGGCAAGACTGGCAGCTCAATATTCCGGGGTACAGAATCTTCAGGCGAGACAGGGGGGGGGTATAAGAGGAGGGGGTGTCGCAATATTAATTAAGGAGTCAATTACTGCAGTAAGGAGGGATGACATATTAGCAGGTTCCTCTAATGAGGCCATATGGGTGGAGCTTAAAAACAAGAAGGGGGCAAGCACTTTGCTGGGAGTGTACTATAGGCCTCCAAACAGTCAGGGGGAGATAAAGGAACAGACATGTAGGCAAATCTCAGAGAAATGTGCAAATAATAGGGTAATAGTAATGGGGGATTTCAACTTCCCCAATATTAACTGGGATAGTCAGAGTGTGAAAGGCACAGAGGGTGTAGAATTCTTAAAGTGCATCCAGGAGAGCTTTTTGAGCCAGCATGTAGAAGGTCCTACAAGAGAGGGGGCGGTACTGGACCTAATTCTAGGGAATGTGGCCGGCCAAGTGGAAGAAGTGCTAGTAGGTGAGCACTTTGGTGACAGTGACCATAATATGGTGAGATTTAAGGTGGTCATGGAAAAGGACAGGGATGGGCCGGAAATAAAGGTTCTAAATTGGGGGAAGGCCGATTTTAATAGGATAAGGCAGGATCTGGCCAAAATGGACTGGGATCAGCTACTTGTAGGAAAATCCGCATCGGAGCAATGGGAGGCTTTCAGAAGGGAGATTGAGATCATACAATGGCAACATGTTCCCGTAAAGGTCAAGGGTGGTTCCAAAAACCACAGGGAACCTTGGATGTCAGGGGATATACGAGAATGGATTAAAAAAAAAAGGTGGGCTTTTGGCAGATACAAAAGGCTAAAGACGGAGGAAGCCCTAGAGGAGTACAAAAAGTGCAGGGGGATACTTAAAAAAGAAATTAGGAGATCAAGGAGGGGCCATGAAATAACACTGGCGAGCAAAATAAAGGAAAATCCTAAGATGTTTTATAAGTATATTAAGGGTAAGAGGATAACTAGGGAAAAAATAGGGCCCATTAGGGACAAAAGTGGAAATCTGTGTGTGGAGCCGGAAGATGTAGGAGGGGTTCTAAATGAATTTTTTGCATCTGTTTTCACTATGGAGAGGGATGATGTAGACATAGAAATAGGGCGGGGGGACTGTGATATGCTCGAACATATTAACATCGAGAGGGAGGCGGTATTGGCGGTTTTAGCAGGCCTAAAAATGGATAAATCCCCAGGCCCGGACGAAATGTATCCCAGGCTGCTGTGTGAGGCAAAGGAAGAGATTGCGGGGGCTCTAACACACATATTCAGAACCTCTCTGGCCACAGGGGATGTGCCAGAGGACTGGAGAACCGCTAATGTAGTTCCATTATTCAAGAAGGGGAGTAGGGAAAAACCGGGGAACTACAGGCCAGTGAGCCTAACATCAGTGGTGGGAAAATTATTGGAAAAAATTCTGAGGGACAAAATTAGTCTCCACTTGGAGAGGCAAGGATTAATCAGGGATAGTCAACATGGCTTTGTCAAGGGAAGATCATGTCTGACTAATTTGATTGAATTTTTTGAGGGGGTGACTAGGTGTGTGGATGAGGGTAACGCAGTGGATGTGGTATACATGGATTTCAGTAAGGCCTTCGATAAAGTCCCGCACAGGAGACTGGTCAAGAAGGTAAGAGCCCATGGAATCCAGGGTGCCTTGGCACGTTGGATACAAAACTGGCTTAGTGGCAGAAGGCAGAGGGTGATGGTCGAAGGTTGTTTTTGTGACTGGAAGCCTGTGGCCAGTGGGGTACCACAGGGATCGGTGCTGGGTCCCTTGCTGTTTGTGGTCTACATTAATGACTTGGATATGAATGTAAAAGGTATGATCAGTAAGTTCGCGGATGATACAAAAATTGGTAGGGTGGTAAATAGCGAGGAGGGTAGTCTCAGTCTGCAGGACGATATAGATGGGTTGGTCAGATGGGCGGAACAGTGGCAAATGGAATTTAACCCGGAAAAGTGCGAGGTGATGCACTTTGGGGGGACTAACAAGGCAAGGGAATACACAATGAATGGTAAGACCCTAGGCAAGACGGAGGGTCAGAGGGATCTGGGTGTGCAAGTACACAGATCCCTGAAGGCGGCGGAACAGGTGGATAAGGTGGTAAAAAAGGCATATGGGATACTTGCCTTCATTAGCCGAGGCATAGAATATAAGAGCAAGGAGGTTATGATGGAGCTGTATAAAACACTGGTTAGGCCACAGCTGGAATACTGTGTGCAGTTCTGGTCGCCACACTACAGGAAGGATGTGATAGCTTTGGAGAGGGTGCAGAGGAGATTCATCAGGATGCTACCAGGGCTGGAGCGCTTCAGCTATGAAGAGAGACTGGGCAGATTGGGTTTGTTTTCCTTGGAGCAGAGGAGGCTGAGGGGGGACATGATTGAGGTGTACAAAATTATGAGGGGCATAGATAGGATGGATACTAAGGAGCTTTTTCCCTTAGTAGAAGGGTCAATAACTAGGGGGCATAGATTCAAGGTAAAGGGCGGGAGGTTTAGAGGGGATTTGAGAAAGAACTTTTTCACCCAGAGGGTGGTTGGAGTCTGGAACTCACTGCCTGAAAGGGTTGTGGAGGCTGGAACCCTCACAACATTCAAGAAGCATTTGGATGAGCACTTGAAATGCCATAGCATACAAGGCTACGGACCAAATGCTGGAATATGGGATTAGATTAGACAGGGCGTGATGGCCGGCGCGGACACGATGGGCCGAAGGGCCTCTATCCGTGCTGTATAACTCTATGACTCTATGACACAGGGATGTGTGTGACAGGGATGTGTGTGACATAGGAATGTGTTTGACACAGGGATGTGTGTGGCTGTGACGTGTGTGACAGGGATGTGTGTGACACAGGGATGTGTGTGCTACAGGTATGCACTGCATGTATCATTGTTTTGGTCACAGTTGATGTTGATCGAATAACGTTACAGTGATAGTCAATGGGAAAGGGGAAGTGTGGTTCCGCTACAGAAATGAAACAGTTTCTTACAGTTTGACCTAGGTTCATCCTGTAAACATTGCCCCAGAAGTTCGGGTCGGGGGTTTCCCACGGGTGTAAGCCCCCGACCTGCACTTACCTACCGCACCGGCCATTGAGCTGTGAGCCCCCATGGAATTGCGATCCTGGGCCTCCTCCAACTGCTGGCACGCAGTGCTTGCGTATCCCAGGGGCGCAGTTAGTTCGAAGCATCCCCTGGGATCACGTGGGCCATGGAGAGCCAATGGTAGCAGGGAATGCTTCATTCATAAGTTTGACAGGCCTGTCAAACCTATAAATACTATAAGCCCCAAAATATCACTAAATCTTCAAATAAATAAAAAATCACATTTTTAAAATCTGTATGTCTCTCTGTCTGTCTGTCCGGCTATACAACCAAAAGTTATAGAGCGTACCTACACATATGTTATATCAAAAGAAAGCTTATCATTAGGGGACTCTCATAGGCATATTTACTTTTTGGTTGGACAAAAATTGTGCCAACGGTATACAAAAAACGTTCAAAATTCCGCTCATTATCCGCTCATTAGCATCGAGTGACGTGAAGGTTGACCAATCGTACAGTCGAGTGACCCGACGTCGACCAATCGCTGCGGCACAGGGGCAGGTTCATTGCGTGTGTGGGCGGGCCATCCTAGAGTTGAGTGACGTGACGATTGACCAATCCAACACTTCAGTGACCTGATGGTTGACCAATCAGTGCATGTGTGGGCGGGCCTAATCATTCTGAACTGAGGTGAGTGTCAGCCATCTTGATTCTTAACTATTCATTTCTTTTTCCCATCGGGGTTTTATCCTTTTAAAAAAAAATACAAACATTTCGGCCATTTCCTCCACACTTGCATTGGAATTCAACTTTTTTAAATTTTTTAAAAAACCCAGGGAGCGCTTTCCGACAAAGACGTTGCGGTTTTCATTCAGAGGCAGACGGGGGGTGGGGGGAGAACGTTTAATGGATTTTTCCCCGCTTTAATTACCGACTTTTAAAAATTTTACTTCAGTTTTTTCCTAAAAATATAAATAAACTCTCTGTTCATAGCTCCCTATTTCTCTCGGGGTTTTATCTTTTTAAAAAAAAATAAAAACATTTTGGCTCCTTCTCCTCACGTCACCTAGCAACAGTAACCAGGGAAGCCTCAGTCCAACGTGACAAGGAACGACTACAACTACCAGCATGCTGTGTGCGTGCTGCACATGCGCATTCAGGGTGTAACTGGGCGTGCTCCGACTCACTCGCTCCCTCCCTCCAGTCCCAGGCGGCATCTCAAGCCTACGACACAGAGCGCGGTAGCGCAGGCCCAGCTGCAATTGGTGGTCTTCAAGCCGGCTCGGGGGGGGGGGGGGGGGGGGGTCCGGTGCTCGGGAGGAGGGGGGTCCGGTGCTCGGGAGGGGGGGTGTCTGTTGCTCGGGAGGGGGGGGGGTCCGGTGCTCGGGAGGGGGGTGGTCCGGTGCTCGGGAGGGGGGGGTCCGGTGCTCGGGAGGGGGGGGGTGCTTGGGAGGGTGGGGGGGTGCTCAGGAGAGAGGGAGGAGGGAAGGGGGGGCGCCGGGGCTCGGGAGGGCGGGGGGGGGGCACCGGGGCTCGGGAGGGGCCTAGGTGGCTGGGGCTCGGGAGGGGCGGGGGGCAGGGCTCGGGAGGGGGGAAGGGTTACCCCGGCAACGGGGCCCAGCCGTCTCTCACAGCCTCAAGCCGGCTCATGCCCGTTCCCGGGGCTTGGCTCCATTTGCGGCCGCGGGCCACTCGCCCTCTCCCTCTCCTTTCCTCTGTCTCTCTCTCCTCCCCCCCTTCCCTCTCTCCCCCCACCCCCTCCCCCCCTCTCCCTCCCTCCCTCCTCTCCCGCTCTCTCCCCCCTCCTCTCCCCCCTCTCTCTCCCCCCACCTCACCCTCTCTCTCTCCCCTGCCTCACCCTCTCTCTCTCCCCCTCTCCCTCCCCCCCTCTCTCTCCCCCCTCCCTCCCTCCCCCTCTCTCTCTCTCCCCCTCCCTCCCTCCCCCTCTCT